>NC_056745.1:681096171-681396171 GCF_019279795.1 Protopterus annectens | reverse complement strand
AAGTGCTGTCTGGGAAAGGTTTAAGGAAGTCAATATGTTGAGAAGGTTTTGGTGTGCTGCTGTGTCAAAAGCCTTTGACATATCAAGAAAGACAGAGGAGACAAGTTTGTTATTATTCCTGTGCTTATTGACTGAGTTGATGAATATACCCAGGGCTGTTCAGGTGCTGTGTTTTGGTCGAAAACCATGTTGGGATGTGGATAGATGGGTGTTACTTAGGAGATGGTAAAGTAGTTTTGTGTGTATACATTTTTTGAGGATCTTAGCAATGGGATGGAGAACAGCAATTTGCCTGTAATTTGAAAACTCAAAGTGTCACCTTTGTGTGAAGGGATGATGTAGGAGACTTTCCAGAGTTTGGGGATGTATTGCTCTGTAACAGTCTGGTTGATTAGGAGCATTATAGGGTAGGAGATGACATCTGCAGCTACTTTAAGGAATTTATTAGGTAGTTGGTCAGCAGCAAGGGAAGAGGACTTAAGTTTAGATAACAGCTTTTTAATGGTGCTGGTTTGTACTGGATTAAAAGAAACGGAATTCTGGTTAGTTTCAGATCCTATAGAAATGGATGGATTGATGTGTGAAAATTTTAGGTTAGTTACTGATCCTGTAGAATCAGATAGAGGGGTATTGGTGTCATTTTTAACTAGGGATAGGATAGCATTGATAAAGTGCGAGTTAAATTGTGAGGTAATACTATCAGTGGAGTTAGCTGTGGTGGGAGCTGGGGTTAAGGAGTGGCTAGGTTTTAGTAGTAGATTGATGCTTCTCCAGAATTTTTGTGGAATATTTTGGTATACTTCTTGGACTGTTGCATAATCTAACTTTCGTCATGCTTTACTTGTTTTTTGGCTTGGTTCCACATTTGAAGGTAGGTGTTGAGGGAAGTTAGATTGTTGGTCTCATGATAATGATACCATACCCTGTCTCTTTGTTTGAAGAGCTTTTTGGTGTCATTAGTGAGCCACTGTGTAGGTTTAGATTTTACCAGTATCTTTATAAGGAGAGTTGATTTATTTAGGATAGTGAGGACTTTTTCATTGAAATACTGGACAGCCAAGTCAAGATGGAGGTGGTTTAATGGGGACCAGTCACACTGACACAGGAGGGTTTTCCAGGCCTCTAGGGAGAAATTTATTTTGTTGCAAACATGTTTGCAAATAATACTTCTTTGGGGATAGTGTAGTGTAAAGTGGGAGACAATACATTCACTGCCATGGAAGGGGCATGTGTCCATGTTATCAATGCACCTTTTTCAGATTTTTAAGAAGGGAGTGCAGAGAACATTTATGCATCCACAAGGTTATACTAAGGTTCAGACTCCAGCTGTACAAGAAACCATCACTGACTACTGTAAATTTTCTTCATTCACTCCTTATGTTTTTACTGGCCTTAGCACCCATCTTTAGGATTTATACTGTTAATTTCTTCATATCATCTGTCCCTATCCAAACTCAGCTCCTAACAGACTCATGAAGTAACGATGCAAAGTTCCTTCAAAAACTGCTGAATTTTTTTTGTAATATGCAGGACCTCCAGCAGACAGCAACTTTCTCTGTCCAAACATATTAACAAGCAGTGTCTGATTATCTTTTCCTATTGGATCTACTTTGGTGTATGTATCAGAGAAAGGTGCAAAATGGGTATGCTGTTGTTCATATTATCATTACCTGGTATGCTGCTGCCTCAAATACTAAACATGTCAGTTTTAGCAATGATGCTTTTCTGTAGGGGAGCTATGACCCCTCCCACACCTAGATTCCCATTGCCTAACTATACTAAACAAGAAGGTATTATCACCGGAGACAGTTGTTTCCTCATAGGTAGTATTATTTACTCACTGAAGTGTGGAGGCAAAACCACAAACTGGTGGAGGAGATGCAAACCGCTTGCAAAAATGCTGGTGAACTGCAGCTACCAGCTAAGGTTAGGACATTCAGCACTGGTCAGTTAAACATAAATAAAAAAGCAGTCTCTCTCAACATGCCATTAGTGCCAATCAAATATGCCTGCAAGCATTCACCAACCACCACCTGTGGCCAAGACCAATAAACCCCTTCTCCCAAGTGCACCATAAGCATAGACAACTTGTAGGTCCAAACATCAGAGACCTCAATAACATACAGAATGACTAGATTTGAATTAACTAGTGATAAAAGATGACAAAATGTTTCTCTTGAATTTGACAATTCGGCTAGAACTTTTACAAGGACAGTCTCACCTCCTTAACTGATAGCTGCAATTTATCAGTATTTTCGCATCAACAAACTCCTGGCCATACTACCCAGCCAACCCCTTCTACTAATAACATAAAATGACCTAGCTGGCAGTGCAGTCATTAATTAACATAGTAACTTTCAATTAAACAGTTCTACCACCCACTTTTAACACTCCACCCCCTCCAGAGTTGACAAATAATCCCAAAACCTTTGATTTCGAACCCACCCCCAACATCCACCATCAAGAAATACTTTCTCAAACTAAAGCAAACTTTACTTGCCCCAGATAATCTTTCAGCAGAGTACATTAAGTTTGCAACACCCTAACTTGCCCAGTCTCCATCCTAATAAACCGATCCATCACAAGAATATCTGGAAACAAATGTATATCCTATCTCTACACAAAGGTAGCTCCTCAACTGATCTAATTACAGCCCAATAGCCACCCTATCCAAAGTCTTAGAAAAACGTGTCCAATTCCAGTCACTTAAATTTGTTACAACTTACTAAACCCCATACAATACTGTTTTCAATCATACCATAAACACAAAACAACTCTGCTCAGCTTTGCTACAACTATCAACAGTAACAGGAATGCAGGAAACTTAGTTGCAGCAGTTTTATTCGTCCAAACTTCTGACACCATATCTCACCAAAAAGAAAGAATAGTTGTGTAAAATATTACCATAAGGATCGATGTGTCATTCTCTTCTCTGTTGCAATATTCTTTATACGAGGGAGCTCTCTGCCATAGGTGAACCGAACTCTACTAGTACACAAAAGCCTTTCACTACTGTAAGATGCATGGCACACTACACATAAGCTGCTGTCGTATGTTGGCCAAAAAAGTGATGTACACACACACCGACCTCAGAACTGTATGCCCGAGGAGAAATGCCAGCCTATGGAAATTAGGGTATGAACATCCAAGGTAAAAAAAACAAACAAAAAGGGGGAAGGAGGGAGGAATTGGAATACTGCAACAGAAAAGAGAAGGACATCTATCGTCATGGTAAGATTTTACACAACTATTCTATGTCCTTCTATTCATCTGATGCAATATTCGTTACATGAGGGAGAGTACAAAAGCTCATGAGGAAAGGGTGGAGGAAGAAGCAGTCGACCTCTCCAGAAAGCCATTGAGAATGACAATGACAAAACCTGCCCTAGAATTAGAAATGCCATTCAATTTGTAATGTTTGGTGAAGGTATGCACAGAAGTCCATGTAGCCACTTCAAGAACAGAGCCGATATCTAGTCCATTAAAGAAAGCACCAGATGATGCTACAGCCCTTGTGGAATGTGCCCTTATAGAAGAGGCAATGATCTTACCACGATTCACATATAACAAAATTGCTTCGGAAATCCAAGGAGAAATAGTCTGCTTCGAAACTAGCAATCCAGAGCCCTGAGATGATAGGAAACAAAAAGCTGGTTTGATTTCCTGATAGATTTTATTTAGACAACACTAAATCTAAGTTGTCTATGCACATCCAGGGTGTGCAGCACCTTTCTCACTAGAATTCTGGGGAGAAGGAAAGAAAGTAGGTAAATGAATGGACTGGTTGAGTGACAACTTATTGACTATCTTGGCTTGGGTGTAAAGGAAGGGTTAGTACGTATGGAAACCCCATCTTTATGAAAAAAACAAAAAGCGGGAAAAGGCCATTAGGGCCTGAAGCTCAGACACGACTGGCTGAAGTTAAAGCAAGTATGTATGTACGTATTTATTTATTTAACATTTGTTAGAAATACTGTTTTCCATGAGCAATGCTTCAGGGAAGTTAATGAAGCTGGGTCGAAGTGTGTGTGTGTGTGTGTGTGTGTGTGTGTGTGTGTGTGTGTGTGTGTGTGTGTGTGTGTGGGGGGGGCAGCTTTTCGAGTGCAAAATTAAGATCCTAGAGAAGAGGGATACGTTTTCTGGGAGGTCTAATGTGAAGGATACCTTTATGAAATTGTTTAGCTTCAAATGTTCTAGCTAGAGTGAGAGATAAAGGCAGACAAATAGCCAACATGTGGGCTTTCACTGGAAAGTAAGCCAAGCCAATATTGAGCAATTCACACAAATGAGAAAGAACCAAGGGGACTTCCATGGATAGTGGACCCTGGTTTCATGATAGACACCAAATTGAAAATTATTTCTACTTGGGTAAGATTTTCTGGTACTGGGTTTCCTGGCCTCCTGCAGGGGCCTTAGAATGTCCTCAAAGAACAGGTATCTAAAAGAAATTAAAATTCTATCACCCACAGAGTCAACTGAAGGTTAGACAAGTGGGTATGGATGAGAGTTCCTTTGTCTTGTGTGAGAAGGTCCCACCCTGTGAGATAACTTGTGGTGACTGCCCTTGGCTAAATGCAGGAGAAGAGGGAACTAATGCTGTCTTGGCCAAAAAGGAGTTACCAGCAAGAGTTTTGGGTTGTCCTGCTGAATTTTGAAGAGGACTTTCAGAATGAGAAGGGGAGGGAATGCATACAGAAACATACCCTACCAAGAAAACAAGAGGGCATCCATCTCCCAAACCAGAAGATGTGGAACTCTGGTACAAAAATGTGGAAGTCTATTCATGGGGAGCAGAGAGATCTATTTCAGGTATATACCCCACTTGTGGACAATGTCCAGAAACACATCCCTTTGGCATCCATTAGTGGGACTGTGTTAGGGACCTGCTCAAGGTGTCTGCCACACAATTTTGGCTAAATGGAATGTACACTCCCTAAAGAGTCACCTGGTTTTGGACTGCCAGCTCCCAAACCTGGAGTGCCAGCCTGTATAGCAGATAGGATTTGGTTCCCCCATCTGTTCACATACCAGAGGACCATCATATTGTCTGAACAGCTTTAAATGGTCCTGGGAGGAAGATAGGGTGAAAGGTTTGAATGGCTGGCAGCACTCTCCTCTTCCTTACACTGATGTGTTCGCTTTGTTGAGAGGGGATCCATGCCCCTTGTGCTTTCATGTTTCGAAAGCTACCCACCAGCTCGTATAAAAAGCATCTGTGAACAGTTCTTGGACTGGTGGCAGAGGGTGCAAGGATAGTCCTGGGCTGAGTGACACTTGCTGGATCCACCACTGGGGCCCCTTCTTCAGACAAGTGGTGAGAGGAACTGGAAACTTCAAAAGATGCGAATGCTGCATCCAAACTGACTTTAGGAACCAATGGATCTTTCTCATGTGAAGTTTGGCCAGTGGCAGCATTGGAATGGTGGATGCCATAAAGCCCAGAAGGCCTGAGGAACTCTCTGGCTGACATGGGATGAAGAAGCAGAAGGTTTTGGAAGGTACACGAGGTCCTGACTTTTGTAGATTTTAGCAGCTTATCTGAATAGCTATTTAATGTTTCTATCTTTTCAGCCTTTTATTATTTGACTTTATATATTCCTTCAGTGTCACTAATTCTAAACTCCTCTGAGTACATTCAATGTTTTTTTTTTCTTTAAATTACTGGAAGCCACCTCCTTCATAGGTTCATACTAGGCTATCTGCCCTAGGGCATTTATAAGCCTAGCCAGAGTGTGTGTGGCTTTCACCTTAGGATGGGAATACTATACCCATTAGCTTGCTGTGCCTCTGTCCAGCAGTGATACACAGATGATTCCTGGGGTAAACCTACGATCTCCCATCCACTCGTCAAGATTTCTCTTGAACAGAGTCAGTGAGGGGCTCTGCCTCACATGGACTGGGATTCTGTTCCATAGTGTAGGGAGTCTCTGGGTGATGAATCTGTCCCTCCAGCACGTCCTATTTATATCCGTGTTGAGGTTTAAGTCTCTTGCTCTCGTGGCTCTGGTGGATTTGGATTTTTTGAGGTGGAGCATGTCCATTAATTCCGGGTTGGACATGGCCTTGTATGTCAGGCACAGATCACCTCTGAGCAGACGGTATGCGACTGTATGACATATGTTTGAGCCCCTTTATCCTTTTGGTGAGGAACTTTTGGGGTCTTTCCAACTGCTGCAGGTGTCTGGTAAGGTACATTCAATGGGGCGTTTTACTCAATCATTGGTCTGATAAGTGAAGAGTACAGGGTTACAATGACCTCTCCTGATCTGGATGTGAATCCCTTCATGATCAGGTGGGCAATGTAGAAGGTCTTCCTAACCACTTTGGCAATGTGAGTGTCAAAAGAGAGGTTACTGTCAACTTGGGTCCCCAGGTCCCTGATAACTTCTTCCGTGTTTAATGGATTACCACCTATGTGGTAATTAGGGTTTACCTTGTTTTTCCCAAAGGGTATGACTATACATTTTTTGGCATTTAGCTTAAGGCCATGGCTCTGGGACCAGTTATCCATTTCTATGAGACCTCTCTGGAGGATGTCTGTGTCTGATGGAGTGTCAATTATGGTGCCCAGTTTGCAGTCATCTGCAAATTTTGTCAGCCACAATCCTCCTATGTTTGCCTGCACTTCAGAAAAATAAATGCCGAACAAGAGGGGGCCCAGGACTGAGCCCTGTGGGACACCGCTCGTGACCGGCTTAGAGTCTGACATGGCACCAGCAACTCTAACCCTGTGTGTTCTGTCCTTGAGCCAGTTTGCAACCCATCTTGTGACATATGGGTTTACATCTAAGCTGGTGAGCTTTTCCATGATGCCCGAGTGGGGTATTGTGTCAACGCTTTTGCTAGGTCAAGGTAGGCTGTGTGAACTGCCTTACCCTCATCAATGGCCTTAGTGACTGTTTCAAAAGTCGACCAAGTTCAAGAGGCAGGATCTGCCCTTGACAAAGCCAAATTGGGTAGGATCCAGTGTCTGTAGGTCCCCAATGTCTTTATTTATGAGTTCCATTATGATCCTCTCCATAGCTTTGCAGACCAGGCTCGTCAAGCTTATGGGGCAGTAATTTCCAGGGTCCGTAGAAGCACCGCCTTTGTGGAGTGGGACCACAGTTGCCGTACGCCATTCTTTGGGTACGTATCCTGTA
This sequence comes from Protopterus annectens, assembly GCF_019279795.1. Lineage (NCBI taxonomy): Eukaryota > Metazoa > Chordata > Ceratodontiformes > Protopteridae > Protopterus > Protopterus annectens. Next base: position 681,389,029 of record NC_056745.1, on the reverse strand, counting down.
GTAAGGCTAAGATTAAACAGCAGCCTTATGTGTGGGTTTAGTTCCTCATTGAGTTCGTGTAGCACACAGCCGGGGACACCGTCCAGTCCCATTGATGCTGTGTTTTTTGCTTTAGAGAGAGCAGCTCTCACCTGGGCATCTGAGATGTTTGGGAGGCTAGACTCTGGAGGGATAGATATTTCTCCTTTTGGGGGGGAGGGAGGAATTTGCACTGAACCTGTCTGCCAGTATGTTGGCAATGTCTGTGGGTTCAGTGATTTTTATCATTTTGGACTAATTCTGAGCATATCTGGGAGTTTCCACCCAGGTTTCTAACATAGCCAAAGAAGGCTTTATGATTGTCTTTTGTGTCATTAGCGATTTTTCTCTCAAAGTTGGCCTTGGATGATTTTATGAGTGATCATAGTTTTTGCTAGTATTGATCAGAGATGCCTTCCCTTTTAGGGATTTTGCTCTGTCATGTAGTAGCTTTCTCCTCTTGTTGTAGAGTTTGTTTATGGCTGGGGTCCACCAGACCAGGCACCTGCCTTTGGTGGAAAGGGTCTTGATTTTATTAGGGATTGCTTGATCCATACATTCCTGGAGGTGCTCGTAGAAGGCATTTGTAAGTGTTTCAGCAGCGTGGGTTGTGGTTTCCACTGGCTCGGGGGCCTTGAAGGATACCACTCCAGTCTTAAGAAGTGTGAAGTTTGCTTTTGAGAAGTTCTTCACTGTGGTCTTTTTTGCTGGGGGCGGGATGTGGATCTCCAGTGAGATTAATTTATGGTCTGATCTCACCAATGAGGGATATACTTCCGGTGTGGAGCATTTTGTCCCCATGTTTGTGATGATCAGGTTTAGTATATTTTCTCCTCTTGTGGGAATGGTGACTAGTTGTTCCACAGCATTTGAGTTTATGAACTCAAGGAACCTTTGGGCTAGGGTGTTGGGGCTTGAGTAATGTTCCCAGTCTATGTTTGGGTAGTTGAAGTCACCCAATATGATGGTGTTTGGAGAGACATTCATACTCTCCAGTGTCTTCAGGAAGGCTGTGTGGGTTTCCTGAGTTTGAGAAGGTTTTCCTGAGTTTGAGAAGGTACCTATACCAAAAACTGAAACTAAATTACGTTTTTGCTGAACAGTGCAAAATTCTTCTCAACCAAAGCTACTACTACTCATTTTCTGGTTCATTTATTCTTAATTTTGCCAAATGTCCTCTTTGCTAGCATCCCATGCTGTATAATAATTAGCCAGATACTGAATTTTCCCTAAATGAATAGCTTTAAAATGGCTTGTTTTCACAGTTGCAATCTTCATGTTGGAAGAGCTCTAATGAAACTGTTGGCCAATACGCAGCCATCTTGGAAGTCCCCTACAGGGTAATCTTGTCAGAAATGTTTGAGAAGCAAATAATTATAAATAAAAGGATTACTTTGAGATGGGACATAGGAACGGATTTGGCCAAGAACAGTAATAGGCATGAATGGAATTTGAGGGAACAATATATGCAGAAAAATGTTCAAGGGTGAGGTTTAAGAGAAGACAGGAACTGATCAATTTATGCAATGCTGGAATGAATGATAATTGTGAAGAAAACATGTAATGTTTAATGCATGATATTAATGGAGGATAGCTTTTCTTTTCTATTAATGTGTTAACTACTCACATGCAAGAGTGAGAATTTGATAAAGGTGTTTCAACATGTCTGGAGTTGGTGGAATGGGTTAAGGCTGAGAGCTGTAGTTCTTCTGGTACTGGTTTTAATTCCTCAAACCTCACTTGCTGCTATGTGACATTGAGCAAGTCATTTAACCAGACATTGTTCCCAAATTGCCCTGAAAAGGAACCCTCTCTCCCAGTGGGCCTACATAGTTAACAAATGGTTATCATCATCGTCATCATGAAAGTCATAAGAAAGGTAATGACAGCAGACAAACGGGCCAGAAACAAAGCCTGTGAAAAACTAACATAAGACTTGATAGAGGAATATTTAAGATCAACATTTGATAAGATGCAAGTTAAGAGGATTGCAATAGTCTGACAAATTATTACATGCCTTTCTGATAGGCCTGCAGCAATGTACTTCCTGCCAGCAATGTACTTCCACTTCACTGAATACATGGATTTAGAAAAGTATTTCCTGGCTCCTAAAGGACCCCTGAAATATCTTTCAAAACACCAAACCAGCTATGTGCTCAGATGCTGTGGATGTAGCACAATCTGAAGTCATGTCAATCATCTCAGAACTTCTGGGAAATAGCTACAGGGATATCAAATACAACTGCTTGAACATAGAAAAACAAATCAGCCTCTGACAGATGCTGAAGTCCTATCTAACTTTCAAAATGATAAATGTAGGAATAAAGGTGTAAATGAATACAGCAGGTAAGCTCCTACTGTACCAGCTGATCTATAACAGGAACATCCTAGGTGGTTCCGACATCTGGTCTGATCCTCTCCAAATCAGTCAACTTATAGCTTTGTGTTTCAGTACTACAAAACAGAATGATTTAAAGATCCCATGCGGTGAATTTAGGTGCGTCTTATACCAGTGGACACCATTAGGCACATCCTAAATTTAAAACAAATACCAAGCCTGTAGTTCACTAATTTATCATCAAACACATTCACTGCCAATCTAAAAAATCAATGAAGACTTGGCACATACACTGTTAGTAAGAAATACACAAGTATATGCTTGCCAGACTTAGACTGGACTCCCAAGGGCCAAGAATAGAAGAATGGACAGCTCAAAGCACACAACATGGAATGATACATATATAGCCTACTAAGATGGCTCCCCTCAAATGACCCAATAAGAATGAACTATAAGACAACCAAAATGCCAGAGAAACAGAAGGCTAAGTTCTGAAGTACAGATACAAAGGAATCCTAGCTCTTTTAGTCACAGCCAAAGCACTGACAACTGGTAAAGCTATGAAATAAGGACCAAATGATCTTAGCATACACACTAACAATGAGGATATTCTTGAAGTACTGGAAGCAAGCACAGCTCTAGGGAAAATGTCTCTGGCTTCAACAATTTCTACTGGCAAGTGGGCCATGATGGCAAAATGTACTACAGCTAGCAATAAAACTGAAAAGGGTGTGATTAGCAAAGCACCTTTCTGGATCAAATGAATTGCTCAGTCTTCCTATACTTAAGCATGGGGTCCCAAGTTACAATATAAGCTTACAGCAGTATAGGGGTTATCCCTCTCTCATATAAAAAAAATGTATTACCCAAACCTTAAGGTAAGTAGCAAACTATGTCCATCTGCCTGTGGTCTAAACTATAGAGGTGGGATAAGCACTAGCTTACTGAAACAAGTCTTCGGGTTTTGCTTGCTGTTGCAAAGGAATTGCAGATATTAGCAGAAAAAAAATCAAGACGACTGTTAATCTCTTTAGAAGATCATTATTTGTACACAAGTAGCATGCCTCACAACCCGGACAAAGGCCCATGCAAAGTAGGTACAACTGGCCAAAAACCAGGATGCTGATCAACAAAATTTGCATACATAATTATGTAACCCCAACCACTCAATGAAATTATGGGTACCATCAACATGCATTTTCTGTACACATGCCTCCAAATGACCCCAGAGTGCAACCTGAAATACACCATTATGAAGCCACCAACCAATACAGATGAGAACAATCGTGTGCCGTGCCAACTGGACAGATTATACTTACAGACAGCCCTGATGTAGCGATCACAGAATTTACACAAGCACAGGTGACTCATCATATAGTAGTTTATAAGCCCTCAGATCAATAACGTGGACTTGGTATAACTCCAAGAGTGGTACAATTTATACAATGGAAGACCCTGCCTGTAATTCAGTGGAGGGTATAACAACAGTATTCTTACAGCCGGTGGATAACAAACCCCTCAGATTACTAACACAGTCTTCACCATATTAGAAAGAAACATTTCTGTAATCATGAACAATGAAATGGATGCCACAGACCCAGACACAGGTCAGATAATCACTTTTATCTGAACATCGACAGCATGGATATCTGCACTGTACTGACACAGCAAACTGTTAAATGTTTGTACTGGATGATATTGCAGAAGGATGCATCACCTACAAACATAAAGGGGATGAGTCAACAAGTGTTTCTTGCAAACTGATAGTAACTTGGTGATGGGGTCCATGAAGTCCCTATTACTATAAGAATCACAGTTAAGCCGGTAGATGATGAAACACCAACCATCATGCTTCCTGACACAGTATTAAGTGCCTTCATAGATGTGTTAGAAAAAGGAGCAAATTAAATCACAATGTCATTCAGGGAAGGGAGGAGAACACTGATGATGACAATGTATTGTCAACCTTTACTGTAGAAGAGCTTCGCATAGTTGGAGACATACAGGTAAATGGTGTCCCATCAGAACGGTTCACTCAGCAAGACCTTATTAATGGATCACTGTCTTATATTTACACAAGTGGTGAGATACAGTGGATATAAAAAGTGTACACACCCCTGTTAAAATGCCATTTTTTTGTGATATAAAAAATGAGACCACAATAAATCATTTCAAAACTTTTCCCACCTTTAATGTGACCTATAACCTGCACAATTCAATTGAAAAATAAACAAATCTGTTAGGGGAAAAAATATAAAAAATAAAAGATATACAATAGGCTGGTTGCATAAGTGTGCACACCCTTCAACTAATACTTTGTTGAAGAACCTTTTGATTTAATTACATATTTTAAGGAGAAGAATAACATCACATACAAAATGTTAATAAAGTTGCAGAAAGTACTTTGAGAACTAAGCCAACATGGGAATGGAGAAGAGATTTTGCCAGTAGGGTTACAGTAAATAGGCAAGAGTGGTCTGAAATTAACTGGGGAAAGCAAGCAAAGGAACCAATGTACTGGGAGCAAACAAACAGAGCGAAAGATAATACAGTGGGATGAGGCCAAGAAGTCGTCTCGACTAAAGGTTAGAGACTGCCTTCCCTACCAGACTGATATGCGAGAATAGGCAAAGTGAATGGGATAGGGAAATCCCAAGTGAAAGGCCTGCTCTGGTAGTTTTTTTTTTCCCCCAACACTTTTCATTTAATTAACACTTAAGACATTAGCAAACATACATTTACATAAAAAACAAACCATATTTACACATTTCTAGTTACAAACACACATCATGTGTTTTACATACATTGCTCAATTATAGCCTTCCCTTAAATCTCACTCCTCCTCCAAACATTATTCGGCATATATTGTCAGCATAATTTCAATTTTTTTCCTTTGTAATTTGCTTCTACCCTTTTCTAAAGATCCCACTTCCTTTTCTTTTATCTCTGTTACAACATTCAATACTTCAAATAAAGTTGATTTGGACTTAGACATCCATTTTCTAGAAATTGCTTTTTTGGCAGACACCAGAATTAAATTCAGAAAGGCCTTACTATGTCTAGGCAATTCAGATCTTGTATCCCAGTTAAAAAAAAAATTCTTAGTTTCATCCATTTGCTCAACCAATATCTCTTGCACAGTGCTCTGTATGGAATTTTTGAAATCTGCCAACTCATTACACTCCCAAAACATATGTTCTCACTCACTTCAATCTTCCCCATCACACCTCCAACATTTGCCATCTACCAGAGGAAGAATTCTTTTAAGTCTGCTTAGGGTATAAAAATACCTACGCAAACACTTCCAAGCAAAAATCCTGTATCTTATAGGTTCAAAGGTAGGTACTAGGCTATTTGGCCCTAGGGCCTATATAAGCCTAGCCAAAAAATGTACCCTGGCTTTCCCCACCCAAGAAAATAATTTTCCTGTGCCACTGTCGAGTAGAGCCACAGAAGTGATCCCGGGGTGAATTTCCCATCTCCCATCCAATCATCAAGATTTTTCTTGAAGAGCGCTAATGAGGAGCTTTGTTTGATATAGACAGGTAGTTTGTTCCAGAGTATGGGAAGTCTCTGGGACAGGAATCTATCCCCCCAGCATGTTCTGTTTATTGTGGTGACAAGGTTTAGGTCCCTAGAACGTGTAGCTCATAGGGATTGGGATTTCTTTAAGTGGAGCATGTCTAAAAGCTCTGGGTTTGACATAGCTGTGGGTGTTAGGCAGAGATCGCCTCTGACTAGGCGATATGCAATGGAGTAAAGCTGCAGTTTTTTTAAACTGTCTGCATAGGGCATCTGTTTGAAGCCGGTAATCCTCTTTGTGAGGTATTTCTGTGGCCTTTCCAGTTGTTGCAGATGTCTTGTGAGGTACATACCAAAAGGGGCATTGTACTCTATAATGGGTCTAATGAGTGACGAGTAGAGGGGAACAATGACCTCTTTTCTTGGATGAGAAACCTTCTGTGATGAGGTGTGCCACGTAGAAGGATTTCCTGACTACTGTGGCGATGTGATTATCGAAGGAGAGACTACTGTCCACTTGTGTCCCAAGGTCTCATCACACTTTCAGTGTTAAGTATACTACCGCCTATGTTGAAGTGCATGGGTATAGAGTTTTTACCAAAAGGGATGACAATGCACTTTTTGGCAATGAGCTTGAGACCATGGCTTTGACACCAGGCATCTGTCTCAGCGAGGCCCTTTTGTAGGATGTCTACATCTTTTGGAGTTTTGATTACGGCTCCTAGTTTGCAGTCATCTGCAAACTTCGTTAGCCAAAGACCTTGTGTGTTGGCCTGTTCTTCAGAGATCTAGATACCAAACAGGAAAGGACCCAGGACTGAACCCTGTGGTACTCCACTTGTCACTGGTCTGAAGTTGGATTTGGAGTCTGCTACTTTCACAGTGTGGGTTCTCTGTCAGTGAGCCAGTTGGCAACCCATCTTGTGACATAGGGATTTATACCTAGTTTAGTGAGTTTATCTATAATTCCAGAGTGGGGGATGGTGTCAAAAGCCTTGGCGAGATCTAGATAGGCTGTGTAAACCACCTTACCCTCATCTACAGCTTTGGTCACTGCTTCAAAGAAGTCTATCAGGTTTAGGAGACATGATCTGCCTTTTACAAACCCAAACTGGGTGGGGTCCTGAGTTTGGAGATTACCAATGTCATTGTTTATAAGTTCCATGATGATACATTCCATAGCCTTGCAGACCAGGCTCGTTAGGCTAATGGGGCGGTAGTATCCAGGGTCTGTGGTGGCTCCCCTTTTGTGGAGTGGGATAACTGTCACTGTGCGCCATTCAGTGGGCACATAGCCTGAGGTGAGGCTATGATTGAACATGGTACTTAGGTGGGGTGCCAGTTCGTTCTGTAGCTCCCAAATGCCTTGGTTCCTTTGTCAGCTTTCTCCAAGGCTCTGTTGCATACATATGTTCTCCCATTGTTTCCTTGTGAATTGCATTTCTAATCTTTCTTCTCCATCTTTTCTAACTCCTCTGATTCTTAGTTATCATGCAATATTTTATATGCCATATTAACGATCCCAATAACAGCAGCTTCTGTTCGCAATCAAACTAAAACATCTAACAGAGCAGGTTTTTCACTTAGGATTCCTCTCTCTCTTTTTGCCTAAAGTCTGATATTAATCCCAGATAGTGAAGACAGTCTCTAGCTTGAAGTCGAAATGTCTTTTTGGCCTCTTCCCATTCTATTACCTTTCTATGTCCAGTTATTTGCTCCCAAATGCCTTGGTTCCTTTGTCAGCTTTCTCCAAAATATTCCAGTCCCACTTGCTTATTCTCTATGGTCCATATTGCAATCATCCCTATTGGGAAAATCTCTTTTCTCCATTCTCATGTTTGCTTAGTTATTAGAATACTTTCTGATGCTTTATGAATGCTGCTATTCTCAAGAATCTGCATCCAAAATTCCACTCTCTCTTTCCTAAATCCCCTCCTCTTTTCATCATCATCCCTTTCCACTTTGAATTATAGCTTTCCGCTTGTGTTACGCATGTGAGCCTTAACTCTAAAACATCCATTCAAATTGGGTAATCGTAAACCACCTTGTTCTGTTGGAAGGATCAACTTATCCCACTTGACTCTTGCCCTCTTCACATCCCAGATGATTAAAAAAGAGTTGAAGGAATTTATTTACAGCTTCTCTGGTTGATATAAATATGCCTGACAATTATATAAAACTAAAGGAACTAAAACATGTTCACTGCTTGTAACTTGCTATCCATATCCATAAACAAGAACTTCCAGTTTCACAATTTTTGTATCATCTTTTTCTTAGTCTCTTGCCAGATATCCTTCTTAGCTGGCATAACAGAATTTTTTTAATCCATACTTCTAAATACTTCATTTTATTGTACCCCATAAATATTGGTATTGCTGCAGCAATTCATGTGTGGGTACATACTTTACAGCTATAGCCTTTGTTTTATCTTCATTTCTATCATGAAAAGACTTGAAATTGTCTCAAGATGTTCCACAACACAGATGTCTTTCTGGTTTTATCAGGTACAAAATAATACCATCTGCAAATAAAGTCTACTTTTCTTGATTACCATGCCAACAATATCCCTGAATTTCCGACTCCTTTATTTTCTTTGCCAATGGTTTTTAATATAAATCAAATAAAGGGAAAGAGGACACTTCTGCCTGGTTCCCCTGTTCAGACCCTACTTATCGTAAAGTAACCTTCCCACTATAATTTCTTCCTCCGATCCCTCATATATCCTCCTAATTAACCTTATTACTGTATCAGGGAATACAAATGCTTCCATTGTTCTGCTCAGAATTCCAGCTTAGACTGTCAAATGCTTTCTCTGCATCAAGACTCACCAATGTTTGCCTCCCCTCCACAAAAACCACATTGATCCACATCGGTTTTGGCCACACCTTTGCTATTCTTTTAGCTATTACAGACAAATTCTTTATAATCACAGTTTAAAATTGAAATGGGCCTTTATGAAGCGGGATCTGTTGGGTCTTTACAGTCTTTAGGTAATACAGCCAACCACAGCATTCTTCCAGGATGTTGGAATAAAGTAGTGATAATGACCTGCATGACAGCATAAGGTGTCAACACTGAATTCTGGCAGGCTGGACACCAAATGACTGGAGGCCAAAAAAGATTACCTGTAAGAAGATTTTTTTTTACTTGAATAAAGCTGTTTTTTTCCCCTTAACTATTCACTTAAAATTGTTTTGCATTTAAACTGGTTAACTGTGGCAATACCATAAACTCAATACTATGAATTATCAGTTCCTCACGTGCTATACTTTTCAGACTCTAGATGCAGGCATGAAGCAGTAAAGAGTAGATTAGTTCCTCAGTTGCACAACTGCAGAGAACAGAGAAAATAAATTGAATCATTGCCAGAATGCAAACAGAAACCACAACAGTGATTTCCCATGAACACTGATATGGGTGCCGAACTCAAGTCTGATATTGTGCCATTTTGTAAATGAAGAGTAGGATAAAAACTCCACCTAGCTTGCCTGAGATTCATGGTCCAGTGCCCGTTTGAAGTGACAACCGAAATATTTGGTCAACTGTGCACTGCAGTCAGTAATGTGTACACTGAAGTTTGATACAACAAACCTTTCGCACAAATTTTTCATCTTTATCAGGTAAAAGCCTGCCGAGCTGGTGAGGTGTTTAGCAACAATGTTCATGTGCAGGCAGAGTCAATTGTAATACCAAAATAAAGGAGTTATGGGTATTGGGTACATTAGAACCATCTGGAATGCTACAGCCTGCAGTATATTAACAGCATTCTAAGCAGATTTGATAAAGAAATAAGTCAACTAAAGACACAGCTGAAGTATATTGAATGGCTCTGGCAAGTCTAGTCTTACATATTAACTTCATATTTGTTTGCAATAGAGTCCTCAAAGACCATGCCATTCACCATGCAGACCAAACCTTCTGAAGTGAAGGGCATACTCCACTCTGGGGAAAAACATAAGGAAAACAGGTGTTTGACTAGGATGTGGCACACTCATGCCAAGTTTCTAACTATAGCTTTGAAAACTGGTCACAGCCTCTTTCCATGCAGTGCCATCCTCTTCATTTTCACAGAGGTCAGAGACAACATGATTGGGAGAATTAAGGTCCAATTAAGGTTTTGAATTCAGTGGTTCCTGAAGATTAATCTTTGGATCACGGTGGAAAGGGCTTTGCCAGCATCCAGCATGAATGGACCATCAGCACGATTAAAGGGACCACCACTGGAAACTGTCTCAACATTTTCGTCAAAATCTTCAGTGAGTCCTTCACTGAAAATGGTTTAGTGACTGCATTCCCTCCACCACCATGACCATCAAATCATAAATGTATCTTGATTAGTGGCTTGATGGTGCTCCAGAGAGCCAGGGAGCATATATCACCAAGGCCAAAGACTGTTCCTGTAAGTGTATGGCAGCATACCTTGCTGAAGATACTGCAACCAATGCTCTTTCAGCTTCCACATAATGAGCATTTAGAGAAGTCAAAGAGACTAAACCCAGGTGAAACTGTCCTCATCTCAGGATCTGTGCTTCTTATGCCTCTTTTAGTGATTCTCTGATAACAATGACTAAATTATGCAGTAGTAAACAAATTTTCAGAATTTTAAGAAGCTTGAAGAAATAAAGGAATGGCCCTTAAACATCACATCAGGAAAAAAATTCTCAATGTCGTAACATCAGCAATGAAGAACCATGCTGTGCAGGGCTGCAAAGGATGGTACTAATGAAAGGCTACCAGGGTAACTGGAAGAGAGGAGGAGGAGTTCTTAATGGAGCTAACAGCCATTTGTACCCAAGGAGAGACAAAAAAAGGGGGCAAACAGTTCAAGAGGAAAGACACAGAAAATGGCATGCCTACTAAACTAAAAGGTGCAACAAACAGTCATCAGAAAGGCATTTTTCACATCAGCAGTGGCAAAATGAACTAAGTTATTACAACAGGTACAAGGACTGGTAAGATAAATTCCTTCAAGAATGCCTGGGATGGGTGGCAGATACATGAAAGCTACTGCCAAAACAAACAGCCTAGACAGGTAGTTGACATTCCTACCATCACAACTACATAATGGCTGAAGTTACCTGAAGTTCTTTCTGGTTCTGAAGATCTTACTGAAGTACTGTCTCCCTGCACATACATGTTCTTAATGCAGACTTTCTGGCTCAAGGAGCAGACAAAGTGAATGTTCATCTTGCAGTGTTGCTCTGTATCTGTACCTTTATACAACAAACAGTGAATGTATTTCGTAAATCTTTTGCAAAATTTTAGAAAAATAGCAGATACGTGTATTTAGTAACAGGTGACCCATGAGAAGGACTCTCCTTGATGGGCCCTAGTGTACAGTATAATCCTCTCCACCAATGCTAGAAGCTTTCTTGCTCTGGGATGGATGCATGCCTATAATTATGCTTTTCATAGTGTTTCATCAATAGTACAAAAGTATGCCCATGCCAGCAATTCTACCCTTGTCACAGAGCACCATTCTGCAAATAAAAAAAAAAGTTATGTGCTTACCACAACGCTCCATCTGAGTTGCTGCTTTTCATTTGTCTTCAACGTGAGGGACTCTGATCCAGCACAGATTCGACTGGCGCATACTCCAGCATTGGATCCAAAGTCTAAGCTCCTCCCCTACCCATAATGCCCCACTCTCCCTCCTCCTTTCAGATCGAGTTTGTTGCAGAACAGCAGCATCCCAACCTAGACAACATGCTTATAAACCTGGCACAACCCCCGAAAGGCTCATCAAAAGGAAAGCTAGCCAGGATAGAGTGACTATGAGTCCTCCGTCTGGTCCACTGCACAGCTCACACAAGGCAGGGGGAAGGAGGGAGGGACAGTTGAAGATAAATGAAAAGCAACAACTCAGATGGAACATTATGTTAAGTACATAACTTACTTATCGGAAATTGTTTTCATTTGATCTTCAACCTGTGGGTTATGGATCCGATGTCGGATCCGAACCGTATAGTTTCCAGCTATGGATCCAAGCTCTCAGCTCTCCCCTCACCCATAATGCCCTGCTCTACCCTCATGACCTCAGATCGAGGTTTCGGTTTGCCAAAGCAACAATACCCTCAAAAGGGTAACAAGTAATATGCAGGAAACTGAAAGGCCAGGGGGGATAGAGGAGGATGAGCCAGAGACAAATGAATACACCTACTCAGATGGAGCGTTATGGTGAGTACATAACTTCTAAATCTGAAGTAGGATATTCATTTGTCTGCAACCTGGACAGAGTCCCCAGCTACCTGAATCTTGGGCGCCATCATTTCATCCATATGTTCTCACTCACTTCAATCTTCCCCATCACACCTCCAACATTTGCCATCTACCAGAGGAAGAATTCTTTTAAGTCTGCTTAGGGTATAAAAATACCTCATAAACACTTCCAAGCAAAAATCCTGTATCTTATAGGTTCAAAGGTAGGTACTAGGCTATTTGGCCCTAGGGCCTATATAAGCCTAGCCAAAAAATGTACCCTGGCTTTCCCCACCCAAGAAAATAATTTTCCTGTGCCACTGTCGAGTAGAGCCACAGAAGTGATCCCGGGGTGAATTTCCCATCTCCCATCCAATCATCAAGATTTTTCTTGAAGAGCGCTAATGAGGAGCTTTGTTTGATATAGACAGGTAGTTTGTTCCAGAGTATGGGAAGTCTCTGGGACAGGAATCTATCCCCCTAGCATGTTCTGTTTATTGTGGTGACAAGGTTTAGGTCCCTAGAACGTGTAGCTCATAGGGATTGGGATTTCTTTAAGTGGAGCATGTCTAAAAGCTCTGGGTTTGACCTAGCTGTGTGTGTTAGGCAGAGATCGCCTCTGACTAGGCGATATGCAATGGAGTAAAGCTGCAGTTTTTTGAGACTGTCTGCATAGGGCATCTGTTTGAAGCCGGTAATCCTCTTTGTGAGGTATTTCTGTGGCCTTTCCAGTTGTTGTAGATGTCTTGTGAGGTACATACCAAAAGGGGCATTGTACTCTATAATGGGTCTAATGAGTGACGAGTAGAGGGGAACAATGACCTCTTTTCTTGGATGAGAAACCTTCTGTGATGAGGTGTGCCACGTAGAAGGATTTCCTGACTACTGTGGCGATGTGATTATCGAAGGAGAGACTACTGTCCACTTGTGTCCCAAGGTCTCATCACACTTTCAGTGTTAAGTAGACTACCGCCTATGTGGTAGTTCATGGGTACTGAGTTTTTACCAAAAGGGATGACAATGCACTTTTTGGCAATGAGCTTGAGACCATGGCTTTGACACCAGGCATCTGTCTCAGCGAGGCCCTTTTGTAGGATGTCTACATCTTTTGGAGTTTTGATTACGGCTCCTAGTTTGCAGTCATCTGCAAACTTCGTTAGCCAAAGACCTTGTGTGTTGGCCTGTACTTCAGAGATCTAGATACCAAACAGGAAAGGACCCAGGACTGAACCCTGTGGTACTCCACTTGTCACTGGTCTGAAGTTGGATTTGGAGTCTGCTACTTTCACAGTGTGGGTTCTCTGTCAGTGAGCCAGTTGGCAACCCATCTTGTGACATAGGGATTTATACCTAGTTTAGTGAGTTTATCTATAATTCCAGAGTGGGGGATGGTGTCAAAAGCCTTGGCGAGATCTAGATAGGCTGTGTGAACCACCTTACCCTCATCTACGGCTTTGGTCACTGCTTCAAAGAAGTCTATCAGGTTTAGGAGACATGATCTGCCTTTTACAAACCCAAACTGGGTGGGGTCCTGAGTTTGGAGATTACCAATGTCATTGTTTATAAGTTCCATGATGATACATTCCATAGCCTTGCAGACCAGGCTCATTAGGCTAATTGGCGGTAGTTTCCAGGGTCTGTGGTGGCTCCCCTTTTGTGGAGTGGGATAACTGTCACTGTGCGCCATTCAGTGGGCACATAGCCTGAGGTGAGGCTATGATTGAACATGGTACTTAGGTGGGGTGCCAGTTCGTTCTGTAGCTCCCAAATGCCTTGGTTCCTTTGTCAGCTTTCTCCAAGGCTCTGTTGCATACTCGAGAGCCATACATATGTTCTCCCATTGTTTCCTTGTGAATTGCATTTCTAATCTTTCTTCTCCATCTTTTCTAACTCCTCTGATTCTTAGTTATCATGCAATATTTTATATGCCATATTAACGATCCCAATAACAGCAGCTTCTGTTCGCAATCAAACTAAAACATCTAACAGAGCAGGTTTTTCACTTAGGATTCCTCTCTCTCTTTCTTTTTGCCTAAAGTCTGATATTAATCCCAGATAGTGAAGACAGTCTCTAGCTTGAAGTCGAAATGTCTTTTTGGCCTCTTCCCATTCTATTACCTTTCTATGTCCAGTTATTTGCTCCCAAATGCCTTGGTTCCTTTGTCAGCTTTCTCCAAAATATTCCAGTCCCACTTGCTTATTCTCTATGGTCCATATTGCAATCATCCCTATTGGGAAAATCTCTTTTCTCCATTCTCATGTTTGCTTAGTTATTAGAATACTTTCTGATGCTTTATGAATGCTGCTATTCTCAAGAATCTGCATCCAAAATTCCACTCTCTCTTTCCTAAATCCCCTCCTCTTTTCATCATCATCCCTTTCCACTTTGAATTATAGCTTTCCGCTTGTGTTACGATGTGAGCCTTAACTCTAAAACATCCATTCAAATTGGGTAATCGTAAACCACCTTGTTCTGTTGGAAGGATCAACTTATCCCACTTGACTCTTGCCCTCTTTACATCCCAGATAATTAAAAAAGAGTTGAAGGAATTTATTTACAGCTTCTCTGGTTGATATAAATATGCCTGACAATTATATAAAACTAAAGGAACTAAAACATGTTCACTGCTTGTAACTTGCTATCCATATCCATAAACAAGAACTTCCAGTTTCACAATTTTTGTATCATCTTTTTCTTAGTCTCTTGCCAGATATCCTTCTTAGCTGGCATAACAGAATTTTTTTAATCCATACTTCTAAATACTTCATTTTATTGTACCCCATAAACATTGGTATTGCTGCAGCAATTCATGTGTGGGTACATAGTTTACAGCTATAGCCTTTGTTTTATCTTCATTTCTATCATGAAAAGACTTGAAATTGTCTCAAGATGTTCCACAACACAGATGTCTTTCTGGTTTTATCAGGTACAAAATAATACCATCTGCAAATAAAGTCTACTTTTCTTGATTACCATGCCAACAATATCCCTGAATTTCCGACTCCTTTATTTTCTTTGCCAATGGTTTTTAATATAAATCAAATAAAGGGAAAGAGGACACTTCTGCCTGGTTCCCCTGTTCAGACCCTACTTATCGTAAAGTAACCTTCCCACTATATTTTCTTCCTCCGATCCCTCATATATCCTCCTAATTAACCTTATTACTGTATCAGGGAATACGAATGCTTCCATTGTTCTGCTCAGAATTCCAGCTTAGACTGTCAAATGCTTTCTCTGCATCAAGACTCACCAATGTTTGCCTCCCCTCCACAAAACCACATTGATCCACATCGGTTTTGGCCACACCTTTGCTATTCTTTTAGCTATTACAGACAAATTCTTTATAATCACAGTTTAAAATTGAAATGGGCCTTTATGAAGCTGGATCTGATGGGTCTTTACAGTCTTTAGGTAATACAGCCAACCACAGCATTCTTCCAGGATGTTGGAATAAAGTAGTGATAATGACTTGCATGACAGCATAAGGTGTCAACAATGAATTCTGGCAGGCTGGACACCAAATGACTGGAGGCCAAAAAAGATTACCTGTACGAAGATTTTTTTTTTTACTTGAATAAAGCTGTTTTCTTCCCTTAACTATTCACTTAAAATTGTTTCGCATTTAAACTGGTTAACTGTGGCAATACCATAAACTCAATACTATGAATTATCAGTTCCTCACGTGCTATACTTTTCAGACTCTAGATGCAGGCATGAAGCAGTAAAGAGTAGATTAGTTCCTCAGTTGCACAACTGCAGAGAACAAAGAAAATAAATTGAATCATTGCCAGAATGCAAATAGAAACCACAACAGTTGATTTCCCATGAACACTGATATGGGTGCTGAACTCAAGTCTGATATTGTGCCATTTTGTAAATGAAGAGTAGGATAAAAACTCCACCTAGCTGGCCTGAGATTTATGGTCCAGTGCCCGTTTGAAGTGACAACCAAAATATTTGGTCAACTGTGCACTGCAGTCAGTAATGTGTACACCGAAGTTTGATACAACAAACCTTTCGCACAAATTTTTCATCTTTATCAGGTAAAAGCCTGCTGAGCTGGTGAGGTGTTTAGCAACGATGTTCATGTGCAGGCAGAGTCAATTGTAATACCAAAAGAAAGGAGTTATGGGTATTGGGTACATTAGAACCATCTGGAATGCTACAGCCTGCAGTATATTAACAGCATTATAAGCAGATTCGATAAAGAAATAAGTCAACTAAAGACACAGCTGAAGTATATTGAATGGCTCTGGCAAGTCTAGTCTTACATATTAACTTCATATTTGTTTGCAATAGAGTCCTCAAAGACCATTCCATTCACCATGCAGACCAAACCTTCTGAAGTGAAGGGCATACTCCACTCTGGGGAAAAACACAAGGAAAACAGGTGTTTGACTAGGATGTGGCACACTCATGCCAAGTTTCTAACTATAGCTTTGAAAACTGGTCACACAGCCTCTTTCCATGCAGTGCCATCCTCTTCATTTTCACAGAGGTCAGAGACAACATGATTGGGAGAATTAAGGTCCAATTAAGGTTTTGAATTCAGTGGTTCCTGAAGATTAATCTTTGGATCACGGTGGAAAGGGCTTTGCCAGCATCCAGCATGAATGGACCATCAGCACGATTAAAGGGACCACCACTGGAAACTGTCTCAACATTTTCGTCAAAATCTTCAGTGAGTCCTTCACTGAAAATGGTTTAGTGACTGCATTCCCTCCACCACCATGACCATCAAATCATAAATGTATCTTGATTAGTGGCTTGATGGTGCTCCAGAGAGCCAGGGAGCATATATCACCAAGGCCAAAGACTGTTCCTGTAAGTGTATGGCAGCATACCTTACTGAAGATACTGCAACCAATGCTCTTTCAGCTTCCACATAATGAGCATTTAGAGAAGTCAAAGAGACTAAACCCAGGTGAAACTGTCCTCATCTCAGGATCTGTGCTTCTTATGCCTCTTTTAGTGCTTCTCTGATGAGAACAATGACTAAATTATGCAGTAGTAAACAAATTCTCAGAATTTTAAGAAGCTTGAAGAAATAAAGGAATGACCCTTAAACATCACATCAGGAAAAAAATTCTCAATGTCGTAACAGCAGCAATGAAGAACCATGCTGAGCAGGGCTGCAAAGGATGGTACTAATGAAAAGCTACCAGGGTAACTGGAAGAGAGGAGGAGGAGTTCTTAATGGAGCTAACAGCCATTTGTACCCAAGGAGAGACAAAAAAAGGGGGGCAAACAGTTCAAGAGGAAAGACACAGAAAATGGCATGCCTACTAAACTAAAAGGTGCAACAAACAGTCATCAGAAAGGCATTTTTCACATCAGCAGTGGCAAAATGAACTAAGTTATTACAACAGGTACAAGGACTGGGAAGATAAATTCCTTCAAGAATGCCTGGGATGGGTGGCAGATAAATGAAAGCTACTGCCAAAACAAACAGCCTAGACAGGTAGTTGACATTCCTACCATCACAACTACATAATGGCTGAAGTTACCTGAAGTTCTTTCTGGTTCTGAAGATCTTACTGAAGTACTGTCTCCCTGCACATACATGTTCTTAATGCAGACGTTCTGGCTCAAGGAGCAGACAAAGTGAATGTTCATCTTGCAGTGTTGCTCTGTATCTGTACCTTTATACAACAAACAGTGAATGTATTTCGTAAATCTTTTGCAAAATTTTAGAAAAATAGCAGATACGTGTATTTAGTAACAGGTGACCCATGAGAAGGACTCTCCTTGATGGGCTCTAGTGTACAGTATAATCCTCTCCACCAATGCTAGAAGCTTTCTTGCTCTGGGATGGATGCATGCCTATAATTATGCTTTTCATAGTGTTTCATCAATAGTACAAAAGTATGCCCATGCCAGCAATTCTACCCTTGTCACAGAGCACCATTCTGCAAATAAAAAAAAAAAAAAAAAAGTTATGTGCTTACCACAACGCTCCATCTGAGTTGCTGTTTTTCATTTGTCTTCAACGTGAGGGACTCTGATCCGGCACATATTCGACTGGCGCATACTCCAGCATTGGATCCAAAGTCTAAGCTCCTCCCCTACCCATAATGCCCCACTCTCCCTCCTCCTTTCAGATCGAGTTTGTTGCAGAACAGCAGCATCCCAACCTAGACAACATGCTTATAAACCTGGCACAACCCCCGAAAGGCTCATCAAAAGGAAAGCTAGCCAGGATAGAGGGGACTATGAGTCCTCCGTCTGGTCCACTACACAGCTCACACAAGGCAGGGGGAAGGAGGGATGGACAGTTGAAGATAAATGAAAAGCAACAACTCAGATGGAACATTATGTTAAGTACATAACTTACTTATCGGAAATTGTTTTCATTTGATCTTCAACCTGACGGACAGAGGCCCTAGCTACCAAAAAACCCTGGGAGGTCCTCATGGAAGGATATTATGGAGCATGGCTGAGCCAAAGGATGCCCTGCTCCTGGAAAGAAGATCCAATTTATAATGGAAAATAAATGTATGCAATGATGCCCAGGTCACCACAGAGCAGATATCATAGAGACAAACCCTGGGCCAAAAGGCTGCAGAAGTAGAAACAGATCTGGTGGAATGTGGCTGACATGTTCTGGTGGAGACAAACCCTTGGCTCAGTAGGCCAAAGAAATGCATTCTGAAATCCATCGAGCAATTGTAACTTTAGAAACAGGTTTCCCCAAGTAAGCAAAAAGCTGATCCGACTTACAGAAGGGTTTTGTTCTATGCAAATAAAAAAGCAGCTGCTTGTGCACATCTAGCAAGTATAATTTGAACACCCCTTTATTTTGGAAATTTGGAAAGAAAACTGGCAAATTAATGACCTGGTTACTACTGGATTCTGATGCCATCTTTGGTAGGAAGGATGGATTGGTCCGCAGGAATACCCTGTCTTTATGAAGGACCAGACAAGGAGGCTTGATAGATTAAGGCCTGAATTTTAGAAACCCTCTTGGCTGAGGTAAATGCCACCAAAAAAGCCATCTTCCATGACAAAAACTGCACACTGACCATGGCAGCTGGTTCAAATGGAGAAGAAACCAAGGCTTGCAGAACAAGGGTAAGAGCCCAGGGGGGTGTGGGGTCCTTAACCGGAGGCCTAAGAAGAAAGGTACCTTTCAGAAAGGCCTTACAAAGTTTAGAAGAAGCCAAGGAAGCTGAATTCTCGCCTATGTGGAAATTGGAAATCACTGCTAATTGGATCTTAACCGTAGAGAAACTAATGCCATGATTAAAAATGTCCACCAAAAACTCCAAAATAGCAGAGACTGGCGCAGTGAAGGGATCTAGGTCGTGCTGAGAGTTCCAGATTGAAAAACACTTCCATTTGCTTGACTAGACCTTCCTGGTAGAAGATTTGTGTGCCGCTACCAGGATCTTTGTAACAGGAGAAGACAGCCTGGGAGTCCTTGCTATCGTGGGAATTGGAGCAGCCAAGCTGTGAGCTTCAGGCTAAGTCCAGGTAAGGAACTCTTGAGGGGTGTGTAATCAGATCTGGAATTGGATCTAGAGTCCAAGGAGGACACATTACATGAGACCACAGAGTGGGGAACCAAAGTTGGCGAGGCCAGACAGGGGCAATGAGGATCACTGAGCTCCCCAGCTGTCAAACTTTCTGAATGAACTTGGGAATTAAAAGGAGCATAGAATACGCATACAGTAGGCCAGAGGGCCAAGCATGAACTAGAATGTCCCTGGAGGACTCCTCTGGATGGGGGGGTTAAGAGCGAAATAAGTACAGGCAAAGAGATCACAGGAAGGCTGACCCCACTTTTAAAAGATCTTGTCCGCTACTGAAGGATTCAGAAACCACTCATAAGGCATCAGAATAGAATGGCTGAACCTGTCAGCCAGAATGTTGGACTTGCCCGGAATGTGCGTTGCCACCAGAAAATGGCCAGTGGAGATCCACCACTACCACAAACTCATGGCTTTGTGGTAAAGGGGCTAAGATCCGGTTCTCTCCTGTTTGTTGATGTGCCAGACTACTGACATATTGTCCATCTTTATGGCAACAGTCCCCGGAGGAAGAAAGTCGAAGGAGAGCTTGTAACGCCAAAAGCACCGCCCTCATCTCCAGGACACTGACATGCTGATTGGTTTTCCGAGAGGACCACATCCATTGGACCGTCATTCCCATGCAGTGCCCCCCCCCCCTCCAAGCAGGGAAGCGTCCGTGGTCTCTGTGATCGCAGGGGAGGAAATAAACAGCAGACCCTGAAGGAGGTCTAGGGACTGGAGCCACCAAAGAAAAGAGTCCCTGCAAACACGAGACAGTTGAACCGCATGCGACAAGGGAAGGTCCAGCAAGGACCACTGAACCACTAAGGTCAACTGCAGAACCCTCATATGGAGGCGTGTGGTTGGGACTAGAATGATCGTGGCTGCCATGGACCCCAACACCCAAAGAACTAAGCCTGCTGGGGGAAGTTGTGCTTAAAGAATGTAAAGCACATGATGGTGGAGCAATAACAGTCTATCCGGAGGCAGAAACACCTTGCCCTGAGTACTGTCTAGCCAAACGCCTATGAAATCCAGTACCTACTTTGGTGCCAGTTGAGACTTGTTGGGTTTTATGGTAATACCCAGGTACTGAGCAATCTGAAGGAAATGATCCCTGGCCTGAATCAGCTGATGACTGGAGAGAGCGGAGAGGAGCCAATTGCCCAGGTAGGGATAGACCTGAAAACCCTGCAGCTGCATGTGTGCAGCCACTACCGCCATTCCCTTTGGTGAACACCCGGGGGATGGTGGTGAGACCAAAGGGGAGTGCTCTGAACTGAAAATGACTGGCTCCGAGCCAGAAGCGGAGGAACGTCTGAGAGCTCCTGTCCATCTTGATATGGTAGTACATGTCCTGCGGATCCACAGAGCACATCCAGTCATTCATCTGCAGGAAGGGCTGAATGGACTGAAGGGTGAATTTCTGGTATTTTGCCTTGGCAACTGACAGGTTCAGGGTTGAAAGATCCAGAATGGGTCTCAAGTCTCCCAGTTTTCTTAAGCACCATAAAGAACCTGAATAAATGCCTGATCCGCACTGGTCTGAGGGGTATGGGCTGGATGACTTAATGTGGGAGCAGTTTGACAACTTCTACAGCTGCCTCCTTTCACTGACTGGGTGGGCACATCTGAGAGGTGTCTTGGAGGAACGCAGAGATGGAGAAAGGGAATCGAGTAACCTCTGGATATGATCAGCAGAACCCAATGATCATTTGTAATCGACTCCCAGGCTGTAGGGTCCAGAGATTAGTCCCCCCCCCCGACTGTCGAGACAAGCAGTCGGGCAATCCCTCAGGGTTGCTGGAAGGGTCTGTCTGGGAAGATGTCCCCAGACCCTTGGTTCTTCAGACGCCCTCTGCCACGAGGGCGGCATCTATTGTATCCCCCTCTGCCCCTGGGTGAAGATAAATCCTGAGTGTCTTGGGAAGAACCCTGAGACTTCCAAAACCAAATCTTCTTGACCATATGCAGATTCCTAGAAAAGGATCATTGTGGGGTAGAGAAGCAGATCCTACCGGCAGACAAGGTCTTCCCATCCTTCTTGCTCTGGACTAACATATCACGAATAGTATTTCCAAAACGGTGGAACCGTCATACAGACCGCTCATGAAAGACCCCTTAAAGGGCTCTGAAAAGGTGCAAAGTTGGAGCCAGGCATGCCGCCTATCAACCACACCTGTTCCCGCAGCCCTGGAGGCACCCTCAGTAGCATGTGTGAGAGAAGCCTCATGGACATATTTGAGATAGAAGTGAGGGTGGCCATGCAGGAAGAAAAACCTTCTCTGCCCAACATGGACCCTGGGGGAGACTCCGTGACCTTCCTTGACCAAGTCCCTCTGCAGTCTGATTACATGTGCCAAATAATTCAGCGCACTTAAGGCAAAGGTGGCAGACGCGTAGGTCCGCTTCCCAAAATGATCCATCTCCTGAGACTCCCTGTCTGGAGGGTGGACCGAGGAGCTCTCCTGAACCAGCTCCTTTCTGGCGGCCGCAGCAACCACCATGGCATCGACCAGGGACCGCTTGGACATGTGGAGCTTGTCAGAAGAGGAGCTAAGCACTTGGTCCAGACATCTGGGGATGGGCTCAACTGTGCCTGGTTCCTTCCATGCCATAGATGAGATGAGATCCACTAGGGGATCCACGTGGGGGGGATGGGGACATCCAGGACGTAGAAGGTCCTGTGCCAAACGCCTCCAGAAATACCAACTCTTCGAGGTTGGCGTTGGCCCTAAGGTTAGACCACACACCACGTTGACGAAAATCTCCATGATGTCTCCAAAGGAGGCATCTTACGTGGGTGATTGGGGGAATCTTCCCATTCCTCCAAGCTGGTATCATCGGTGAGAGGTGCTTCCACTTACACATACGCTTCTGACGGGATTCAAGGGAGGACTCAGAAGCCTCAGGGAATTCCCATATGGGAAACTCCTGGGGGCAAACTGGCAACAGCTGAGGGGGCAGGATGGCAGACTCCAACCCAGAAAGAGACAGATCCAGGACAAACTCCAAGGACAAGTGTGTCAAGGATCTTGAATGAGCAGAGAGAACCCTCTCCACAACCTCGAACGCCAAAGGCAAGTAGATCCCCGAAGTCAGAATGGCCAAAGCAGAGGCCGGATCTGCTGCATCGAGGGAAGAGCCGGAAACGAACATCCTGGAGCCGAGGCTCTGAGAGGAAAGGACAACTCCAAAAGCCTTGAAGTTGACACCATCCCCTCAGATCTGACACAGATACAGTGGCTCCCATTTCAGTCAGATCCAAAACAGAATCACACCACTCAGGGCAACCATCAGTGCCGACCCCTCGACCCCCGGGAACCTCGGACCCAAGGACTCCAAAATCATGGGTCAGATTGGAGGAGGAGTGATAGGGAGAGAAGCGGACTGCATGGTGGATGGATGGAGAATGGAGCAGGGAAGATCCCCTGCTGAATCTAGGCCAGAAGGAACTTCAGCATCATTCTGTTCACCTCGGCTTCGACATACTCCGAGCGGACCGAATCGAAGAGGCTACCGACCCGGGCCAGGAATGGCACAGGAGGGAAGTAGAGACTGGTGGCCAAGCCCAAGAGGTCTCCAGCTCTGGGAAAAAGCAAGGTGACCGAAGCCAAGAGAATTCTGGCTCGGATCCAGGTGGGACTTGGCTGGCAGTTCGGCCGAGGTGTGTGGAGACCGCTTCCTCAGCCAATCCCACTCTTTAAACCGGGCCTTCTCTCCATCCCTGGATTTCTTGGCAGGAGGTTGAGTCCATGAAACTGGAATGGAAGAAGCAGAAGAGGCCTCTGCAGGAGGGGGGAGAAGGCCCCTTCAGAATAAGTCGGTTACTCCTGTGGTTCAAAGTACAGGGGTTGAAGTCCACGCAGATCGAACAGGTGTCTAAATGAGGGACACCCAAGCAGACAACATACACAGTGTGGGCATCAGATGGACGGAGCTTATGCCCAACACTCTGCGCACTTCCTGAAGCCAGGTTTAGGGGTCTCAGCCATAGCCAAGAAGACAACTTGCGTGCGCACACACGAACTCTCACACACACGCACACAAAGAACGAAAGGGAAAGAGGAAAGTTTTTTTTAAGAAAAAAAAAAAAACCACCAACGGCGAGCACAAAGGGGACACGGTAGGGTTAGAGAAGACAAGGCTAGTTAATGACAGAGAAAATAGAGAAGAAACCCCCAAAAAACACACTTAAAACAACTGGAGCTTGGAGCAATGGAGAAACGCTGCTGGTCAAAACAAGCAGCAAACGAGATTTGAAAGGAGGAGGGAGAGCGGGGCATTATAGGTAGGGGAGGAGCTTGGACTTTGGATCTGATGCTGGAGTATATGTCCCGAGTCCCTTAAGTTGAAGATCAAATGAAAACAACAACTTCAAATCTAACACTTCTGATTTGGCACCCTTGGTACTAAAAAGTGTTATGTAAGCATACATTAGCCCTACTTAGTAGTTCCAACATCCAAAGCTTGTTGGAGAAAATGCCTACGTGCTGAGGCAAAGAGGGAGGGCATTCTTAATGAATTAAGGAACACTTATTTGTAGATCATCAGACACAGCAAGAATATATCCATTATACCAAACCTCAGCACCAATGATAAGTGCTATGTCCTAGTTGATTTCTAAATAAAAAAAAAAAAACACTCACTTGGTAGGTGAAAAAGAATAACACCAGGGTCAGCAGGGGTGAGTACTGAATACCACCAAGCCAAGTGACCTGAAACAAAGTTTGCAACAGGGAAGGCTTCCTGGGAAGACCGTTATGGTTGATGGCGAACAGGTCTGCCACAAAAAGACCAAGCCAGTACTGGAGGGAATTTTCAAGATAGCTGCAGGCTGAGCAACAGGTTGACTAAGAGTTCTCCCAGTGTGAAAAAAGAAACGGATAAAAAAGCCAGTAACTGAATGTTACCCAAACTGATAACTTTTATTTTAAAATCATGTCAGACAATTTGTAAGGTATTCATAAATTAACACCCCACCCCCAATTAATCACCGACAGGTCTAAATAGTGAATTCTGAGTGAATGCTACAAGGTGAAAAGTAATTAATTTTTAAAAACAGTCAACTCTAACAAAGATGCCTAACAAAGAAAAAATAACCAAAAGCACTACGTGGGACCACAGGCAGTAAAAATGCATGGTTAACCATAAATTTAAAATAGGTATGGCATATGGATACAATGTCAATTTGAGGAACTACTTATATTTGGAGAGGTAGACCTTTTTGGAAAGTGCATATTGTTTTGTCTTTGCTGCAAGTTAAAAGGGAATGTCTGCTTGAAAATATATTTAGCTTTTTTTTTGTGCATGTGTTTTTACTGAAGCAAAAAGTTTTGAAAAATGTGGCAAGGGTTCATATAAGACCATCATGCCAATAAGTGTGTGTGTGTGTAAGCTGCAGGATAAAAATATTGTCAAAAGAAGTGATGCATACTGTAAGTGGGAGTTATAGCTTTTTATCAGAATGGCTACTTTGCCATTATTAATACTGGATGTAAACTGGTTTACTGACATAGGCAAAAAGCAAAGAGTACTGAACTATAGTAAGATATGTAGGGTGCAAATAGTAGTGTTACAGTAGATGCATTTGGATAGCAATAAGAATGTAAATGTGACAAAAAAGGGGATTTCAGGGTGGGAATTCAGATAAAAGGAAAAGAGAAGTAATACTACTTCCAAGGGGGGCTCCAATAGTCAGAGGAAAAAAAAAAGGACAGTAATTTTAGATTTGTGCTACAAAAGGTTAATGGCAGAGGAGCAGGATTATAGTGCTAGGTATTTATACTCCACCTAAAACTACTATCATGGAGCTTGGGAGAGTTTTGGGGAGAAATGAGCTATCTTCTGGGATTATTCCTTATGGGTGGGTACAGGAAACTGATTTGCAATAGTGAAGATGTACCTGAGGATCTAGATGGTAAAATACAGCAAAACGGTAGATTTCTTTAGTATATCAACGTCTTTGGTATGGAAGGTGAGACTTCGGTAGCAGGTGCCTGAACATAATTTACATAATTTTACCACCAAAACACAATAAAGTACAGTAGTGAAAGTAAACTTACCATAACAGTAGATGTTGGAATGATCACTGCTGCAGTGGCCTTAGCTATAGGGTTATATCCCGACAAGGATATAATAGCCGGCCAATTTCCAAAGCTACAGGGCACTTCCCAAGTACCCAAATCATCAGATTGAGCAGAGCTGATTAAAAAGGCATTTTTGGGTGCCAAGTCATTCACAGCCTTCATGACAACGGAGAGGGACGCTGGGTCCTGAAAGTACAATGCTAGCAACAAAAATATGTTTTCACACACTAGCATAAACACACCAAAAAATAAGGGGGGATAGAGGGAAGGAGTGGCTACTGCAGTAGTGATTATTAGAATATCTAATATTAACGCAAGTTAACTTACACAAA
This sequence comes from Protopterus annectens, assembly GCF_019279795.1. NCBI lineage: Eukaryota > Metazoa > Chordata > Ceratodontiformes > Protopteridae > Protopterus > Protopterus annectens. The sequence goes on along the minus strand of NC_056745.1, from coordinate 681,363,020 downwards.
TGCACTGTCGTCATCATATTGACCACTCCTGCAGCAGCCTTAGCTATATGGGTAGTTGACCCTAGTTTATTACACTTGGGAGATGGAAGGAGAAATGTCCAGAAGCCCCTGGAAAATAAGCCCAGAAAAGCCTGATACAGACCTAGAGAAGGGATCAAGCTTGTACTGCTTTGTAAAGCTATGTACACAGGACCAAGTTGCTGCTTCTAGAACACTTAAAGAATCCAATCCTTTCCAAAAAGCCACAGATGAAGTAAAGGCCCTGAGAATGCACCTTGACCCTACCTGGAACAGTTTTTGTTTCACTAAGTGTAACAAAAGATAATAGTCATAAGCATCCATTTGGAGATAGTTTATTTTGACAGAGGTTGCTCCTTCTTACCTTCACAAGAAAAGAATAATTGATTCAAGGATCTGAAAAACTTTGTTCTGTCAAGATAGTGCCAGAGTACATTCAAGAAATAGTGCATCATTTTTCCTTCATTTTTAGGTTAAGTAAAGAAAATGGGGAGATGGACAGTTTGGCTTAAAGTAAACTCTGATACCACTTTAGGCATAAAAGGATTAATTCTCAAAGAAAACCAGTCTCTATGGAAAATCGGATATTGTTGAAACACCACAGCAGATTGCAACTCAAATATCTTGTTTGCAAAGGACAGAGCAATCAGTAATACTGTTTTCCATATTAAGAACCTCAAGTTAGCCAGATTATCTGGTTCACACGAAGCAAGTGTTAGTTTAACACAAAATTAATATCCCAAGGAGCGGACCACAGGTTTTCTTGGCCTGTTATACAAAACTCCTTTTAAAAATGCTGAAATGGCCAATAAATGAACCTTGATGGAGAAAATAAGAATGATCTTAGGATAGTAAGCTCACAAACACTGTAAAAACAAAGAAACACTAGCCCTGACCAGGACAGGTGCCAGCTATATTGCTGGGTCCAACTAGAAAACCTTTTACATTTGCTAATAAAATTTTAGTAGCAGGCTTTCTTTTCTCTCTTAATACCTGCTGCATGTCCTTACTATACAGGTGCCCAAACGGAATTAAGACCTTATCATCCAAGCAGTCAGTTGAAGTTGACTGCATTCAGAGTATATCAAACATCCCTGTTCTTGTGAGATCCACAACAAATAGTCAGTGAAGTAAAATAAAATAATTTAATCAGCACAAGGAAAAAACTCTCAGTACTCCACTCTCTAGTGCCTCGGGTCTACAGCCTTCCAGGAGATAACACACACTCAAAATACAAAGTTCTTTATACTCCCTGTTCTTGTACACTAGCACTAGTATTCTTATTCTCTTATCACCTGGGATACACCTTTCTCTTCACACTGCTACGAGTAGCCTAAGGAGCCATTTCTTCCCCTATCTCAGCCAACATCTTGATCATATCTGCTGTGACTTCATCTGAGTCTGCTGCTTTCCCTGATACTTTTTCTGTGGTGAGCTCCTACTCTTCTTTCACTGTGAGCTGTATCTGGGACAGAACAGCTTCTGTGGGGTTTTCTTCATACAGAAGCTGCTGGAAGCACTCCTTCCATCTTCCTTCGATTTCCTGTGGGCTGATGAGCAGGTTGTTACAGGCATCCCCTATGAAGGGTGGCTGACATTCCCTTTATCTTTCTGTTTTTTGCCTTGCAAGCTGATGAGAGTTTTTTTGTGCTATCTAAAGTCAGTTTACCAGAAGCTGCTAGTGTGTCTCTGTTGCATTCTTTGCTACTGCAACTCCTCCCTTAGCCTCTGTGTTAAACTAATCTTCCTTCTTAGTCTGGTCCATCTTTTCTTCCTAAAACTGTCAGACAAACTGCATTCCTGGTCATTGTGAGAGGAGACATGAAACACTGCATCTGGGTCTGCCACAGGAGTTTTGCATAAAAATTTATGAGGGTTCTGCAAACTATAAAAAATAGTTAAGGTTTTTCAAAGGGCAGTGGATTGTGAGTCTTATTCTAGGAAGTATATTTAAGTACATTGGAAAAGGTCTTCTAGGACTGAAAGAACATATACTAATTTAGGAAGTATCGCTACTGAGAAAATGCAAATGTCCCTTCATTGCAAGAACATCCTAAATGGCAAGTCTACTCAGGTGAATCAGAGGTCAGACTGTCTTCACTATGTCACAGGAATGAAGGAAGGAAGGTTGACATCTATGACCCAGTTCCTCTTCAGAGTCAGAGTAATCAGTCTCTCTCCCATGGAAGGCTTCCATCTTCCTTTTTTGGTAAATGGACTCCTGGCTCAAAGACTTTTCTCAATCAGGTTGCAGGCTACTTAAAACTGAAGAAAACCCGGAGACAATTTAGCCCAATCTTTTAAAGGAAGCTGGCCAGGACAACTGACCCACAAAGACTAAGATGTTTAGACCTGACGGAGGCTGAAAGTTGGGTCTGAAGTGCCAAGTCTCAGACACGTGGCCAGTAGTTGTAGATTTGAGAAAACAAGGGATGATGTCCATGGATTCGGACTTCATATGGGCACAGACATTCTCTTCAGCAATAACTATGGGGAATCTGCTTATGCTTTCTTTTACAGTTAAGCAGTGTTTAGGAATAGGCTCCCAGACAAGGTCTGGCATGGGCTACCAAGTATGGTGGGACGTGGTGGCCTTTCAAGGGGCATTTCCAGAGACAAACTTTAGAACACATTAGAACAGAGGGCTGTTTGAGTGTCTCCTTGGAGCTGATGCCCTCCAGCCTAAGTGTTTCATGTTAACTACACAGTTCTTGGGAGTTGCTTTTATTTCTCCATTGGGACTTGCTTCTCTTTAAGAGGAGTCCATGTCAAATTGTAGCAACCCTGCATATGTGGTGGATTGACAAAGCTGCAGGTCTCTTTGGTTATGCATGCCTAGACAGCCTCCTGCCTTCTCTTTCTAAATCTCTGGATGAAAGCCTTGACAAACCTGACAATAAGTAATGGCATGCTCTAGACCTAATCAGACTATGTTTTGGTCACAGTAACCTTTGTGAGGCATCTAACATCTGCAGGCACACATTAGCTTTTCCACGGTTCCCATGCACTATTCACCTTCATGGATGCAACCATGAACACAGGATGGAAGAATAAATTATGGCATGGGCAGATTCCACCTATAACACCAGTTATGTGAAGACTTCCAATGTAAGGTAACATCATCCCGGACATGATGGAAGAGCTCAGCTCTGAAAGTCAGGCTACATGGTGGCTTCGACTTAGAACAGAAATTTCCAGTGTTATGAACCAAACAGTGACCTACATAAACAGTAGCACATGGATTCAAAACTCTACTTGGTACTGCTAAGAGAATACACCATAAAGGACAAAGTGGGTCATGCAGTTTTCAATCCACCATTACCTATATTTCTATGTAAATTAACATGAGAAGGTCAGAGTTGTACAATATCTACCACAATTGCAATCATTTTTATGACCCATAAGCTTACTTGGTGGGTCCTTTAACACTCAAAGCTAAAAGGTGAGCAGCATTTTCCATTAATACGTTTTTTTCAACTAGATATGATCATCCCAATTTCAGAACTGACACTTGCTTAGTAAAGAGCAGCTTAAGGAAAACAAATACTGAAAACAAAGCTACTAAGACTGTTATTGCTTACTTCTATGGAATCTGGACAAAAACAGTTCAAATGACGGAATACTGAAGTATCACTATCCTCTGTCTCAGTTGAAAGAAATGACCTTAATCATACTTGGTTAAAAACAGAAAACTCCATGTATTGCACTCACATACAAAGGCAAGACGGTCACATCTGCAAAATACATTTCTGGGTAGGTGTTTTGGCTCATATAAGCAATGCAGGTACAGTCAGAACTATACTTTGTAAATAATGTACTACAACTTGAATAATTCTAAAAGATGTAGTGATGTCAGCAGAAACCATAAACTAACAGCTGATTCAGTATAGTAGGGGCAACAAGGATCTCTCAAGTAATTTACACTGTTTCTATACCCAGGTGATAACTCAGATTACAGGCCAACATAACAGGCCTAAACAGACATTTTTAAATTACTTTTGTGATGCTGCTCACACTGCCATTATTTTATCAGTATACATGTTTTCCTTCATAGCTGTACAACATTGCCATGGCATTTACCTGCAAAGTCTTCCCCCATCTGAGGAGATATATACACAACGGTCTGTAAGGTTTGTGGAGATGGAAACAAATTCATTGATGTAACCTGCTCGGCGCATCAACCTGAAAGTATTCACAAGTTTCTGATGATCCCGAATGACACCAAGGATATTTCCTGAGCAAAGAAAAAAACTTTAGAATTTGCTGTAAAAAATTAAATATTATTATACAAAAACAATGTAACCCACAGAGAAATCATCACCATATCAGCAGTGGGTTGGTTATTTGCTCTTCTGACTTCAGCTGAACACATTTCTGAAATATCTTCCTTCTATACTCAGGAGTACATGCTTGTAGCAGGCACAATTCATGCAATCACAAACCAGACAAGGCAGGAACAATCAGATCCTGCACTCCCCTAGAGTAAGCTACATCTGCCTTGACAACCAGGGAACAAAGAAGACAAGCTTTGGTCTTTCTTATCTGAATTCTGCAATTATATGTAGACTCAACAGCAGGAAGCCACAGGTGAATCTTTCCTGTTAAGAGGGAGAAATTGCACTCACATTAAACTTCCCTTTCTACTCCTGAAATCAGCAAAAGACAGGGAAGGATAGCATTTTCCAGTGTGGTGAACAGGTCAGTTTCTGAGGTGCCCTACACCTAGAAGGCACTGACCAGTGAAGACATCCAAGAAATAGTTTTAAAAGAAGGCTGGAACTGCAGCACAGGGAATCTGACAGCACATTCAGCTGTCCATATATGCTAACTTTAGAGGTGATGCCACTATCCATGACCAAATGTCTGCATCACCTTGCTACAAAGGAACATGCAAGCACACGTAATTGTGCCTATCGGCATACCACACCACAGCCTGGCTGGTCAGACAGGGGCAAGAAGGGCTCTGGTTTTGGAGACTCCATCCAGAAATTTCAGGCCAATAAGTAGTGTTTGTAGTTCCAGATGGTGTGTGCAGACCTCCATCTCCTGGACTGGCCACAGTCTACCTACCTTGAACCATGAAGATGCCAATTCAGTCTCTTCATCCTACTATGAAACAGCCATTAGAAGAACCTGTGATTAATTCTGCTACAAAGAGGAAAGATTCACAGGAACACTGGTGGACATGTCTACTACCCTCAAACCCCAGTTCACTCTGCAGCCAGTGACCTCTCAGCATCTAATGTAATACATGGATTTTCAAATGAAAAGTACAATGGTGCCTGTGACTTCCATTAAGCCCAGAAGGCTCAGATGGGTCCACACTTAAGATTCACTTTCTTCCTTTCTAGCCCTACTCTCAGGAACCCACCCCCCACCCCCCAGTGTCCAAGATGGAAAAAAAGTACAGTTTTGTACCTACCATAAATGTAGACGTCCGATAGGTATGCATCTGCAGTCATCACATATGGGTTGTCCTGCCTCAGGCAGCCCTTCGGTCTGCTGGATTCCAAAGTCTGGCTCCGGCGTCAGCTGATGTTGCCCTCTCCCCGACGTCAGAGCGCCTGGGGTATAAAAGCGTCAGCCAACGCCATCTTCCTCAGTGTTTCTTGCCCCAGATGCCAGGTGCCCTCAAAGGAAGGCTAAATTTGGAGAAATGCAATAAATTCCAAACATGTACAGAAATATATATGCATATAAATATATATATATATATATATATATATATATATATATATACATATATATCTATATATAAAACAAATACACCATAATAGATAACCCCAGCTAGCTATGAGAGGGGAAAGTACCCAATAAATACCATGAGGAGAAGGAGGGAGGGAAAACCTGACTGCAAATGCATACCTATCGGACATCTACATTTATGGTATGTACAAAACTGTACTATGTCCTTCAAGGATGCATCTGCAGTCATCACATATGGGTAGAATACCATAGCCAAACGGGGGGTGGAGGATCTATGTAAAGGATGGTGTAGCTAAAATGCCCTGCAGGACTGCCGTAGCAAAGCCTGCTCTGGATCTGGAATATAAAGGTAAATTGTAATGCTTGGAAAATGTATGCACGGAGCTCCATGTAGCAGCTTCTAAAATGTACTTGGTAGCCACCCCTCTTAAGAAGGCTGTGAGGTGGCTGCGGCTCTGGTGGAATGAGGTCTAATGTTAGCTGGCACAGTTTTTCCATGAAAGGAATAACAAAAACGTATGCAATTCCCTATCCATTTTGAAATTGTCTGTTTGGAAATTGCTTTTCCTTGTGCACCAGCAGCACATGCCACCAACAGCTGATCAGTTTTTCTGTAGCTTTTAGTTCTGTCCAAGTAGTAGCGCAACTGTCTGTGTATGTCCAGGGTGTGCATTAGTTTCTCCCCTTTGTTTTGTGGATTTGGAAAGAAGGTAGGCAGGTGAATAGCTTGGTTTAATGAGACCCTGGATACCACACCTTTGGCATAAATGAAGGATTGGTTCTCAATGAGACTCTGTCCTGATGAAAAATAAGAAATGGCTGTACTGCCATGAGGGCCTGTAACTCAGATACTCTTCTTGCTGAGGTTATGGCCAGAAGGAAGGCGGTTTTCCAAGACAGGAACTGTAGTTCTGCAGATGCTGCTGGTTCAAAGGGAGGCAGAGTTAGTTTTTCCAACATGAAGTTAAGGCCCCAAGTAGGCACTGGAGGTTTCCTTGGAGGATTGATGTTTTTAATTCCTCTTAGAAACTGTCTTAGGAGAGGATGAGAAAAGACAGGTGGGTCAGTATTGTACTCTGCTGAAATTGCTGAAGCATGAATTTTAATGGAAGAGTAAGACAGGCCATTATGGAGCATTTCTGCCAAGTATTCCAGGATATGTGCCATGTTCATCACTGTTGCATCTAGGCCCTTTGTGGTGCTCCAAGTGTGAAATCTTTTCCATTTTGCTGAATATGCCTTTCTTGTGGAAGGCCCTGAGCTTCCATGATGATATCCTTCACTCTCTTGGATAGCTTATCCTGAGGAGGAGTCAAGGTATTTTCCAGACTGTTAGTTGCAAGGTTTTCAGGTTGGAATGCAGAGTTTTGTAATTGTGCTGTGTCAGGAGAAGTGGCCATTGAGGAAGAGGCCATGGTTTCGTGTGTGACATGCTCTTTAACAGTGGGTACCAGTGCTGTCTTGGCCAGTCCGGAGCTATCAGAATCACTTTTGGCTGCTCTGTCCTGATCTTCAGTAAGACCTTGGTCATTAATGGAAGAGGTGGAAATGCATACACTGTTAGAGTTCTCCAGCTGAAAGATAGGGCATCCACTTTCCATGCTTGTGGGTGGTATGTCCTTGAGCAGAATTTCTTCAGGTGATGATTGTGGGGGGAGGCAAAAAGATCTATGTCTGGCCTTCCCCATGATTGTGTTATCTGTAGGAAGATGTCTGGGTGCAGCATCCATTCGTGTGCATCCATGATATTTCTGCTTAAGCTGTCCACCAGTATATTGTCTTTTCCTGGCACAAGCTGGGATTGCAGCTCTATATTGAGTTTCAAGGAAAGCTCCCATAGATTCATTGCCAGTCTGCAAAGAGTGTAGGAATGGGTGCCTTCTTGCTTGTTTATGTACCACATAACTGTGGTGTTGTCTGTCCTTATTAGCAGGTGGCCTTGATGCAGAAAGGGTTTGAAGGCCTTGATTGCATGTATCACTGCCAGCATTTCCTTTTGGTTTATGTGCATGCGTAGCTCCTTTTGTGACCAAAGTCCTTGAATACATCTGCCCTCCATGTGTGCTCCACAACCGTGGTCTGAAGCGTCCGTTGTAATGGTTTGGCTGGCTATTGGTTTGCTGAAGGGCAGACCCCTGTTTGACTGGCTTGCTTGAGCCCACCACAGGAATTCCTTTTGGAGGCATGGAATGAGTGGGATCAAAGTTTCTAAGCTGTGACTGTGCTGAGTCCATAAACTCCTTAGGTACCATTGTAGTTTCCTCATATGCAGCCTTGCTTGTGGAATCAGAAGAATGCAAGATGCCATGTAACCCAGGGCCTGCAGGATTTTCCTTGCAGTCAGCTGAGTTTGTCTTGTCAGATTCTTGAAGTAATCCGGTAATTGCCTTTGTTTTTCTTCTGTGAGAGAAGCCATTTGGGTGGTTGTGTCTAGATCCGCACCCAGAAAAGTTATTCTTTGGGATGGAACAAGTCTTGATTTGTGAATGTTGTCTGTATATCCCAAGGCCTGCAGTAGGCGGATGGCATAATTCAAGTACTTTACCAAAGTTTGTTGGCTGTCCGCTTGTATAAGGCAGTCGTCCAGATATGGGTATATTTGAATCCCCTGAAGTCTGCAGTGTGCAATTACTGATGCCAGGCATTTCGTGAATACTCTGGGCGAAGTAGACAAGCCAAAGGGCAATGCTGAGCATTTATAATGCTCTGAACCTGCAAGAAATCTGAGGTGTCTTCTGCAACTTTGTCTGATAGGGACATGCAGGTATGCCTCCTTGAGGTCTAGAGTCACCAGCCAAGACCCCTCGCCCAGCATGGGAAGGAGTTGCTGTAGAGTCAGCATTTTGAATTTTGGCACAATGAGATAAGTATTCAGTGCGGACAAGTCGAGAATAGGCCTCCATTGATTTTCTTTTCTTGGAACAAGGAATAGTTTGGAGTAAAATCCTTGGCCTTGTTCTGAAAGAGGAACCTTTTCTATAGCTTTCATTTGCATTAAGTTGGAGATTTGTTTCAAAGCCTCTGCCCTTTGATTTGGTGGCAAATCTGGCATGCCTTTTCTTTTTGGTAATGTGTGAAAATGGAACCTGTATCCTTTGTCTATTATTTGCAATGTCCATTTGTCTCTTGTAATACTGTGCCAATTTTCTGAGAATAAGGAAAGCTTTCCACCCAAAGGTGTTTCTAATTGAGCCCTGGTTGGCGGAGTCAAAGCAAAGTCATTGAGTCTGTCCTTGTGCAGCAGTTGCAGGTCCTGCACTACCTCTCTGGTTGGGAGGCTGCCATTGACGTCCTCTGTAGGAGCCTCTAGCTTGCCCTCTACCTCTGGCACGCCTGTTCTTGCCTCTCTGAAATCTTTCTGTGTCCGGAAAGGACCAATTCTTGGTAGGCCAATTTCTGCTGAATCTTGGTGGTTGGACTTGTAGAAAATCTTTGACTGTTTGTACAGATTTAGCCTTTTCCTCAAATTTCTTTAAGACCTCCTGAGCAGTGGAGCCAAATACCTTTTGCTTTTCCAGTGGAGCATCCAGAAGCTTAGCTTTAACATGGTCTGGCAGAGATTGTTCCTTCAGCCAAGCATGCCTATGTATGACTGCACCTGTCATAGCTGACCTACATGAAGCTTCCAATGCATCATAACCACACTGTAAGAAATAGCTGCTAACCTGCTGGGAGTTATGTACCAGATCCTGAAGTGATTTGCGATCTAGGGGTTCAGGTGAAGACAGTTTCTTATGCAATTCATCTAACAAATACTCTTGGTACTGTATCATATGAAATTGATAATTTAATGCCCTCATAGAAAGAGTAGCAGAAGTATACACTTTTTTACCCCATCTCTCTAAAGCCCTGGACTCCCTTTCAGAGGGGAGTGGATTTTTAGTCGTGGCAGTTGCAACCCCTTTAGGGCCCTGGGAAATAGTTTCTGGGTCAGCAGAGTGGGCCTTGTAAAGGAAATGATGCGAGTTCGGGACCCTGTAGTACCTATCGGGTTTGACAGGAGCCGGAGGAAGGGAGTCAGGGGTAATGCTAGACTCGGAATACACATCATCAATAACATTTAAAACAGGAGGAATAGCCAAAGGTCTATGTTGAGGTAAATGTAAAAAGGTCCATAATTTCTTCCTGGAATCGGAGAATTCCTGGCCCTGCCATTGGAAATGCTCTCTCATGGAGTGAAGGGTCTCCCCAAAGGACAGCTCTTCAGGAGAGGAGGCAGAGGGAATAGATTCCTCTGCATCAGAATCCTCGTAGGCCGTAAATGCCTCCTCCTGGCAGTCTGAAAGAGCAGAGCCATCTGAGGCCTCATCAGAGGACTGGGGATCAGTGGGCTCAACCCTGGGCCTTTTGTCTAGAGGAGGTTGAGAGCCCCTGTCCGGATGAGGCTGAGAGCCCCTAATTAAGGAAATAAGGTCCTCAGCTAAACTTAAAATCTGTGAGCCTGTAGTGGATCCCTGAGGAATAACCTTGGGAGGCAGAGATTTTGGCTGTTTAGCAGCTTTAGCCCTAGTGAATGCTTTTATGGACATGGATGCAGGAGGCGTGGCTGCTCCACGTGCTAGCATAGTTTTGTCTAAGGGAATGGTGTCAGATGCTTCCTGAACACCGGTTTCCGAGGGAAATTCTATAACAGACTCAGAAGAGGCCTCCAGGGCCGAGGTTGTCGGTTGAGCGGTTTCCACGGTCGGAAGTACCAAGGACTCTGTTTCAGCCGAGACCGAGACACTAGGCACTAGGCTAGACAGTAGGCCTAGGCGTGGTTTCAGCCGAAACCATGGTCCGCGTGTGTCGGTCCTTGTCCTTCCGTTTTTTGGTTAAATGAGAAGTCGGAGTCTCCGACGGCATATTATAACAGTAACTAGCCCCAAAAAATTCCTCTGCAAACTCCGCCCGACGCCTAAGAGTGCATCGACTGAAGGAGGCACAGGCAGTACAGGCCAAGACGTTGTGGTCTGGGCCTAGGCAGGGGAGGCAGTAAGAATGGAAATCCTTATGAGGTATTTGTTTCCCACAAGTTAAGCATTATTAACTTTAAGCGTTTGATCTGACATCGGCTGAGGCAAGAAAGAGTCCCCAACGGGGTACTTAGCTTTTGAAGTCTTCGGTAGCTGAAGTTACAGGAGCTGGCCGACCGGCACTTGCGAACTGCTTCTGCTTCGGGCACCACGCGGCAAGAAAGACTGAGGAAGATGGCGTCGGCTGACGCTTTTATACCCCAGCCGCTCTGACGTCGGGGAAAGGGTGACATCAGCCGACGCCGGACCCAGACTTTGGAATCCGGCCGACCGAAGGGCTGCCTGAGGCAGGACAACCCATATGTAAGGACTGCAGATGCATCCTTGAAGGACATCCCGTTGTACTTGCATCTCTTTAATTGCTTTATTTTGGCTATAAAGTGATTGCTCTCAGTTATAAATTAAGGAGGACGTCGGTAAAGGAAATTCTCAGGCGGGAATTCGGAAACCAGATGCTGGACAAGGAACTGACCTGCTTAGCCTTCAATTTTTCGAGCTATGAGTTGACTCCTGCGGACATATTATTATTGAATAAAGAGTTATCCTTTATTCCACCTCAAGGTAGTGACTTGAGCGAATTGCTAACTGATTTAAGAATGTTTGGGTGCTCTATAGCACTAAAATTGATGTTCAAAGATGATCAGGCTGTCTCGAATAGTATTAATAGGCTAAAATGCAAAAGCACTTTTATTCCCAGTTCACCGGCATGTATAGAATGTTTTAAGATGTGTGAAAGGGATTTCTATGAATATTTCTCCACTCAAACACGCAGATGCTTGTATTTTAATTTAAATGTAGAACAATCATCTTTGTTTTTTCTTCAGAAGAATATTGATTTATCCATCAAACCAGCGGATAAGGGTGTGGGGACAGTGTTACTTAATACGAGTGATTATGATAAAGCCATGCTTGAGATGCTACAAAATACTAATACATATGTTAACATTGATAATGAATATTTTAAAAATATTTTGAAACGTATCTATGATTATCTACAAATATTGTGCATCTTGGATTCAGTAAATATTGTGCGTTGTCTCTGAATCTCTGCAGTTAGCCATTTGAGCTCACTGAAAGTTGTTAGACTGCTTTGAAATTCCTTTGTTAGTGTTAATTAGCTTGGGGGTTTCTGCTAACATTAAAATCTGTGTTGGTTACATTTCTAGTAATCATTTTAAATCGAGTTGCTGGCTACTGAGACTTGTCTGCATATATCAACTGGACATAAGCTGATTTAAGTATATTTTCTGCACTTATTTAAGATTTGAGTGAGTAAATATTGTGCGTCTTGGATTCAGTAAATATTGTGTGCGTCTCTGAATCTCTGCAGTAGTTCTCCACCCACACTCCCTGTTTCTTGTTGTGGTGTTAATCTTGGTGGCTTTGGAATTGCCCGCCACTGCTGTAAATCTCTTTTTGCACACTTTCCTGGACCCATCTCATTCGCTCACTCAACTGAGTACAGTGAGATCATATTTTGATTTTGGATACTCTTTCCAGTCCCATCTCCTCTGCAGTGTACAGAGAGAGCATTTGGGAAGGGCATTCCCCTATAGTATCTTAATCTGCTCCGTTTCCTCCATCTCAAAAAAAAAAAAAAAAAAATTTTTTTGCACTTAAACTGCCTTACTGTATTTGTGTTTCTTCCTACTTTATTACCTTATTTTGCTTTTTCCTCTTTTAAAAGTACTCAAATTTATTCTGCTGCCTTTATTACTGCTTGTTAGTAGCCTGATTAAATTGTAACTGTTATTCTAAGGCCCTTGGATTAAGCACTTGGGCTTCAAACCAGCTGTTTTACATTAGGAAGGTTTGTGGTCTGCACTGTTGTGGCAGGACAGGTAGCGTACATCCTTCTAAGTTGGGAACTGCAGATTGAAGGCTCAGTGTCTGTTATTCTAAAAGTGTATTAGTTCTAGGTTAAGGACTTGGGCTTCAGGTCAGTTATTTTACATTAAGAAGAGGGCTAGATTCTGCCCTTCTGAGCTGGGAATTTCTGGTTAAAGGCTTATTGCGCATGCTTACTTGAACCGTTTCTTTCTGAAATCGGTACGCCTTGTTTGCTTTAGCACAGACTAGATTCAGGCCGGCTGGATCTAGCTTTGTTTGTATGAATTGTGCACTGACCCAGACAGTCTTTTTTGGAGAAGGTTTCTCTGTACCCTAGTGGCAGGACTGTGCAGTTAGAACTTGTCTGATTGAAGACTGCTGGAACAGAGCTCAGTTTTAAGCTTTTTAACTGGTCAATTGGGTAAAGTGCTGTTTTGATTTTATCTGCTCTATTTTCTGGAAAAAAAAATAATAATAAAAATAATATATATATCTATATATATATATATATATATATATATATATATATATATATATATATATATATATATATATATATATATACATACACATACTTCTTTCTCGCCTTTCTGAACTAGTATAGTCCAGTTTTCAGGTTATTGCTGAATCCAGGGCTGTGTTACAAGTTTCTGTGTTGCCATTACCTTACTTGGATAGAAGGAAGTTTCTCTGTTCACCTGTGAGAGAGGGGAGCTTTGTGCAGCCTATCTGTCCCTGGAGGAGTGGTTTCAGCCCAGAAGTCAGTAGTTTACTGGCCACTTTGGGATAATTTCTATCTATTTCACTTCCCTGCTATAAAAACCTCATTTGCACAGTTTTTACGCTTGTATTCCGCTCAGCAAGTGCCTTCCAGGTGTTCTGCAGAGTCTACAGCAGCAGAGAGACAAAAGAGTGACTTTGGAGTGATTAAGTATCAGTTTTCTGCTTTTCTTGCAGTCTTAACTAATTCTGCATAAAACGACAGTTTTTTTTTTCTTAGCGAATCTGTGATTTAAAAAGTTTGTTATTGTATACAACTCCGCACAGCTCCTCGTAGTGTCCTGCAGAATGATACAGGCAACTGGTAGGCTACACACTTAAGTGCGCTAGCTGAATTAAAGCATTTACTGTGTTTCTGTACCTAATTTCTGCTACTTAAAAAAAAAAAAAAAAAAAAAAAAAAAAAAAAAAAATAGAATAGTCCAGTCTTCAGGTATTGCTGATTTCTGGGCTGTGTCATAGTTCCTGTGTTGCCCATATCCTTTATTTGGATAGGAAGAAGCTTCTTTGTTCACCAGTGAGATTGGGGAGCTCTGAGCAGCCTATCTGTCCCTTGAGGACTGGTTCCAGCCCAGTAACTTGTAGCTTATTAGCCGTTTTGGGCAATTTCCTCTCTCTTTCTAACCCCCTGCTTTAAAGCCAGCTTTAGCGCGCTTTTGCGCTTGTAATTTAAAGTTTGTCCTGTTTGTTGCATTTACCTGTTGAGGCTACACACTCAAGTGCGCTAGCCTGTGTTACATATTTATTGCATTTTCCTGCTGTTTGCTGCAAAAAAGAAAAAAGAAAAAAAATCAAAAAAATGATCCTGGTTTCCCGTCTTTCCTGACCTAGAGTAGTCCAAATACAGGCATTGCTGTATTCTGGACTTTTGGAAAGTTCCTGTGCTGCCCATTTCCTTTCTGGGATAAAGGGAGGCTTCTTTATTCACCAGTGGCAGTGGGGAGCTTAGAGCAGCCTATCTATCCCTGAAGGAGTGTTCCCAGCCCAAGAATCTGGTAGTCTATTGGCCGTTTTGGGCCAATTTCTAGCTCTTTCAAGTCCCCCTGTATAAAACCCGCTTTGGCTCGGTTTTTGCGCTCGTTACTACTCAGCCAAGCTCCTCATGGTCCTGCAGAGTGGTGCTAGCAGCAGAGAGGCTAAAAGAGCGACTGCTAACCTAAGTGTTTTTTTTTTTTTTGCTGCTACTACCTGGTAGTCTATTGGCCGTTTTGGGCCAATTTTTAGCTCTTTCAAGTCCCCCTGTATAAAACCCGCTTTGGCTCGGTTTTTGCGCTCGTTACTACTCAGCCAAGCTCCTCATGGTCCTGCAGAGTGGTGCTAACAGCAGAGAAGCTAAAAGAGCGACTGCTAACCTGATAAGTGTTTTTTTTTTGCTGCTACTACCTGGGCGACTGTCCGATCTAGCTAAACTGCAAGTATTTCTGCTTCTTGAACTGTTTTAAACTGTTTAAAGTTGTTTTTGCACCTGCACTTTTAAAGTTTGCCCTGTTTGTTGCATTTACCTGTTGAGGCTACACACTCAAGTGCGTTAGCCTGTGTTACATATTTATTGCATTTTCCTGCTGTTTGTTGCAAAAAAAGAAAAAAAATATATCCTTGTTCCCCATCTTTCCTGACCTAGAGTAGCCCAAATACAGGCTTTGCTGTATTCTGGAATTTTGGAAAGTTCCTGTGGTGCCCATTTCCTTTCTTGGATAAAGGGAGGCTTCTTTGTTCCCAGTGGCAGTGGGGAGCTTAGAGCAGCCTATCTATCCCTGGAGGAGTGTTCCCAGCACAAGAATCTGGTAGTCTATTGGCCGTTTTGGGCCAATTTCTAGCTCTTTCAAGTCCCCCCTGTATAAAACCCGCTTTAGTGTGGCTTTGCGCGATTTTGCGCATAGCGCAGCATCAGGCAACACCACTTAATTGGGTTTAAACCATTCTCGGCTCCACAAAGTCTGCTCTTCACTTTTTCCCTTAGAACTGATCTAGTTCTCATAATAAACACCCTATTCGTACTCTAAAGCCTGGCACTTGCTCACTAAAGCAATTATATAAGTCAGCACTAAAAAATTAAAAGCACTACACCCTCACAAACTCCCCCTTGAGTACCTGGTTCCCCATTGGTCCTTTTTTCAATTATAAAGGAAGTCCAAATACTATTCTAGCATGTCCAAAGGTCAGTTGTCAATCTCCTCTCCGGTCCAGCTGGTGAATCTGGGAATCTTGAGGCAATGTTACAACTGCCTCATGTACAGAGACAACCCTCTCCTCCTCCCAACAAATTCCAACACATGTGAGAGATGCAACCATATAGCCAAACTAGAGGCAAAGCTCTCTCAACTCTGTACTGGCGTAACCAGTCAGGAGAAGAAGGAAACCACACTCACTACAATTCCAGTCTCACACAGACCTACCACGACAGCAAACCAAACACAAACGCACAAAAACATACTCGGAGGCTCTAAATAAAAATCTGCCTAGGCAACAGAGACCTCCAAAGCAGACACCCAAGCAGCCGCTACCCCAAAACAAAACACGTGCAACACATAGCTCACAAAGCCAGTGTGCCGAAGTCACAGCCCTTAAGGCTAAACAGCACACCAGATACACTTGTAATAGGTGACTATCATCAGGCACACGGACGTCCCGCTCACCAGGCTGAACAAGGAGAAGGTCACGGTGAGCTGCCTGTCGGGCGCTAGGATCCGCCACATAACACAAGCACTCAGGTCACTCCAAGGCAAGTACAAATATGACTCGGTCATTGTCCATGCTGGCGTGAATGACCTGAGACGTACCTCCCTGGACTACATGAAGAGACAGAGGAGCTCTCTGAGCATGTAGCCCAGGCCGGTATGACCCTGACCTTGAGTAGCATCTTACCCTCACCAAGAATGATGCCAAAATATGAAGATAAGATGACCAATTTCAACAACTGGCTTAAGTATTGGTGTCATTCAAAGGGGATCCAATGCCTGTCAGCCTGGGATGACATGCTCGACAAGCCACGATGCTTCGCTAGGGACGGCTTGCACCTGTCACCCCTGAGCTTTCAGATATTGGCAAAGGCTCTTGCCACCCCCATAGTGCCTTTTTTAGGCAAGGCTCAAAAGACAAACCCACCTCCATAGGTATCCCAAGGGATAAGAAAAGTACAATTTTGTACCTACCATAAATGTAGATGTCCGATAGATATGCAACTGCAGTCCTTACATATGGGTTGTCCTGCCTCAGGCAGCCCTTCGGTCGGCTGGATTCCAAAGTCTGGGTCCGGCGTCGGCTGATGTCGGCTCCACCCCGACGTCAGAGCGGCTGGGGTATAAAGGCATCAGCCGACGCCATCTTCCTCAGTGTTTCTTGCCCCAGATGCCAGGTGCCCTCCAAGGAAGGCTAAATTTAGAAACTGGATAAAAAATTCCAGACATACACAACAGTAATAAACAGATGCACCATAACAGATATCCCCAGCTAAGTTGAAAAAGGGAAAGTGGACCGATAAGAAGAATATACAGAGGGGTAGGAGGGAGGGTAAACCTGACTGCAGTTGCATATCTATCGAACATCTACATTTATGGTAGGTACAAAACTGTACTATGTCCTTCAAGAATGCAACTGCAGTCCTTACATATGGGTTGAATACCATAGCTAAGCTGGGGGTGGTAGGCTCTAAGATAAAGATGGTGTAGCTAAAATGCCCTGCAGGACTGCCGAAGCAAAGCCTGCTCGGGATCTGGAATATAAAGGCAGGTTGTAGTGTTTGGAAAATGTATGCACGGAGCTCCATGTAGCAGCTTCTAGAATGTCCTTTGTAGCCACCCCTCTTAGAAAGGCTGTAGAGGTGGCTATAGCTCTGGTGGAGTGTGGCCTGATATTGGCTGGCACACCTTTTCCGTGGAAAGAATAACAGAATCTGATGCAGTGTCCAATCCCTTTAGAAATTGTTTGTTTGGAAATTGCCTTTCCTTGCACTCCAGCAGCGTAAGCTACAAATAGTTGGTCAGACTTTGTTGGCCTTTGTTCTGTCCAAGTAGAAGCGCAGTTGTCTGTATGTCCAAAGTGTGCAGCAGCTTTTCTCCTTTATTTTGAGGATTGGGGAAGAAGGTAGGCAGGTGAATTGCTTGATTTAGAGACACCCTGGATATCACTTTTGGCATGAATGAAGGACTGGTTCTTAAAGAAACTCTGCCCTGATGAAAAATGAGAAATGGAGGTACTGCCATGAGGGCCTGTATCTCCGAAACTCTTCTTGCTGATGTAATTGCCAACAGGAAACTGTTTTCCAGGAGAGGAATTGCAATTCTGAAGATGCTGCTGGTTCAAAAGGAGGAAGAGTTAATTTTTCCAACACGAAGTTGAGGTCCCATGCAGGCACTGGTGGTTTTCTGGGAGGTTTGATATTCTTTATCCCTCTTAGAAATTGTCTTAGCAAAGGATGTGAAAACACAGGCGGATCACTGTTGTATTTTGCTGAAATTGCTGTAGCGTGTATTTTTATGGAAGAATATGAAAGTCCATTATGTAGCATTTCTGCCAAGTATTCTAGTATCTGTGGGATGCTCATTACTGATGCATCCTGACCCTTGTTGGCATTCCATATGTTGAATCTCTTCCACTTGGCTGAGTAAGTTTTTCTGGTGGAAGGTCTGCGTGCTTCCAGTAAGATCTGTTGAACTTCCTTGGAGAGAGAGATATGGGGAGAAGTCATGAAACTTTCCAAGCTGCCAGCTGCAGAGTTTGCAGGTTGGGATGAACCGTCCTGTAATTGTGCCGAGTCAAAAGCAGAGGCCATTGAGGCAGGGGCCACGGCTTGGTGCAAGTTATGCTCCTTAGTAATGGGTACCAGTGCTGTCTCGGCCAGTCTGGCGCTATCAAAATGCCTTTCGGTTGTTCTGCTTTGATCTTCAGTAACACCTTGGTCATTAATGGTAGAGGTGGGAATGCATAGATTGTTAGAGAGTTCCAGCTGAAGGAGAAAGCATCCATTCTCCAGGCTTGAGGATGGTGTGTCCTCGAGCAGAACTTCTTCAGATGATGATTGAGGTGCGAGGCAAAGAGATCAATGTCCGGCCTCCCCCATGCCTGAGTTATTTGTGAAAAAATGTCTGGATGCAACATCCATTCGTGTGGGTCCAAGATGTTTCTGCTTCGACTGTCCACCAGAACATTTTCCTTGCCTGGAACAAACTGGGATTGCAACTGTATGTTCAGTTTCAGGGACTTTTCCCAAAGGATCATTGTTAGTCTGCAGAGGGGGTAAGAATGAGTACCTCCCTGTTTTTTAGAAATAAATTTTTCTTTTAAAACAGAACCTTCTGAAAATTTCCAAAAGGCCCCGAGATTTCTGCAACACCTTTTGGGGGGGGTTGTGCTTCTTACCAATTTTCCGGATCATCGCATATTTGAAAAAATGACTAAATTGTTTTAAAAGTTTGGTTTTTGAGGTTTTTAAAACAGCCTTTTTTTTTTTTGTTGGGGGCCCAAACAAAAAATTTCCCTTTTTACAGGAATGATTGGAAAAAAAGGGGGGGGGGGGGGGGGGGGGGGGGAAAGGGGGGGGGGGGGGGGGGGGGGGGGGGGGGGGGGGGGGGGGGGGGGGGGGGGGGGAGGGGGGGGGGGGGGGGGGGGGGGGGGGGGGGGGGGGGGGGGGGGGGGGGGGGGGGGGGGGGGGGGGGGGGGGGGGGGGGGGGGGGGGGGGGGGGGGGGGGGGGGGGGGGGGGGGGGGGGGGGGGGGGGGGGGGGGGGGGGGGGGGGGGGGGGGGGGGGGGGGGGGGGGGGGGGGGGGGGGGGGGGGGGGGGGGGGGGGGGGGGGGGGGGGGAGGTGGGGGGTGGGGGGGGGGGGGGGGGGGGGGGGGGGGGGGGGGGGGGGGGGGGGGGGGGGGGGGATGGGGGGGGGGGGGGGGGGGGGGGGGGGGGGGGGGGGGGGGGGGGGGGGGGGTGAGGGGGGGGGGGGGGGGGGGGGGGGGGGGGGGGGGGGGGGGGGCCCCCCCCCCCCCCCCCCCCCCCCCCCCCCCCCCCCCCCCCCCCCCCCCCCCCCCCCCCCCCCCCCCCCCCCCCCCCCCCCCCCCCCCCCCCCCCCCCCCCCCCCCCCCCCCCCCCCCCCCCCCCCCCCCCCCCCCCCCCCCCCCCCCCCCCCCCCCCCCCCCCCCCCCCCCCCCCCCCCCCCCCCCCCCCCCCCCCCCCCCCCCCCCCCCCCCCCCCCCCCCCCCCCCCCCCCCCCCCCCCCCCCCCCCCCCCCCCCCCCCCCCCCCCCCCCCCCCCCCCCCCCCCCCCCCCCCCCCCCCCCCCCCCCCCCCCCCCCCCCCCCCCCCCCCCCCCCCCCCCCCCCCCCCCCCCCCCCCCCCCCCCCCCCCCCCCCCCCCCCCCCCCCCCCCCCCCCCCCCCCCCCCCCCCCCCCCCCCCCCCCCCCCCCCCCCCCCCCCCCCCCCCCCCCCCCCCCCCCCCCCCCCCCCCCCCCCACCCCCCCCCCCCCCCCCCCCCCTCCCCCCCCCCCCCCCCCCCCCCCCCCCCCCCCACCCCCCACCCCCCCCCCCCCCCCCCCCCCCCCCCCCCCCCCCCCCCCCCCCCCCCCCCCCCCCCCCCCCTTCAGAAGAATATTGATTTATCCATCAAACCAGCGGATAAGGGTGTGGGGATAGTGTTATTTAATACGAGTGATTATGATAAAGCCATGCTTGAGATGCTACAAAATACTAATACATCTGTTAACATTGATAAGGAATATTTAAAAAATATTTTGAAACATATCTATGATGATCTACAAATACTGTGCGTCTTGGATTCAGTAAATATTGTGTGTTGTCTCTGAATCTCTGCAGTTAGCCATCTGAGCTCACTGAAAGTTGTTAGACTGCTTTGAAATTCCTTTGTTAGTGTTAATTAGCTTGGGGGTTTCTGCTAACATTAAAATCTGTGTTGGTTACATTTCTAGTAATCATTTTAAATAGAGTTGCTGGCTACTGAGACTTGTCTGCATATATCAACTGGACATAAGCTGATTTAAGTATATTTTCTGCACTTATTTAAGATTTGAGTGAGTAAATATTGTGCGTCTTGGATTCAGTAAATATTGTGTGCATCTCTGAATCTCTGCAGTAGTTCCCCACCCACCCTCCCTGTTTCTTGTTGTGGTGTTAATCTTGGTGGCTTTGGAATTGCCCGCCCCTGCTGTAAATCTCTTTTTGCACACTTTCCTGGACCCATCTCATTCGCTCACTCAACTGAGTACAGTGAGATCATATTTTGATTTTGGATACTCTTACCAGTCCCATCTCCTCTGCAGTGTACAGAGAGAGCACTTGGGAAGGGCATTCCCCTATAGTATCTTAATCTGCTCCGTTTCCTCCATCTCAAAAAAAAAAAAAAAAAAAAAATTTATTTTTTGCACTTAAACTGCCTTACTGTATTTGTGTTTCTTCCTACTTTATTAACTTATTTTGCTTTTGCCTCTTTTAAAAGTACTCAATTAAATTTATTCTGCTGCCTTTATTACTGCTTGTTAGTAGCCTGATTAAATTGTAACTGTTATTCTAAGGCCCTTGGATTAAGCACTTGGGCTTCAAACCAGTTGTTTTACATTAGGAAGGTTTGTGGTCTGCACTGTTGTGGCAGGACAGGTAGCGTACATCCTTCTAAGTTGGGAACTGCAGATTGAAGGCTCAGTGTCTGTTATTCTAAAAGTGTATTAGTTCTAGGTTAAGGACTTTGGCTTCAGGCCAGTTATTTTACGTTAAGAAGAGGGCTAGATTCTGCCCTTCTGAGCTGGGAATTTCTGGTTAAAGGCTTATTGCGCATGCTTACTTGAACTGTTTCTTTCAGAAATCGGTACGCATTGTTTGCTTTAGCATAGACTAGATTCAGGCCGGCTGGATCTAGCTTTGTTTGTATGAATTGTGCACTGACCCAGGCAGTCTTTTTTGGAGAAGGTTTTTCTGTACCCTAGTGGCAGGACTGTGCAGTTAGAACTTGTCTGATTGAAGACTGCTGGAACAGAGCTCAGTTTTAAGCTTTTTAACTGGTCAATTGGATAAAGTGCTGTTTTGATTGTATCTGCTCTATTTTCTGGGGAAAAAAATAAATAAATAAAAAAAAATATATATATATATATATATATATATATATATATATATACTTCTTTCTCGCCTTTCTGAACTAGTATAGTCCAGTTTTCAGGTTATTGCTGAATCCAGAACTGTGTTACAAGTTTCTGTGTTGCCATTACCTTACTTGGATAGAAGGAAGTTTCTCTGTTCACCTGTGAGAGAGGGGAGCTTTGTGCAGCCAATCTGTCCCTGGAGGAGTGGTTTCAGCCCAGAAGTTAGTAGTTTATTGGCCATTTTGGGATAATTTCTATCTATTTCACTTCCCTGCTATAAAAACCTAATTTGCACAGTTTTTACGCTTGTATTCCGCTCAGCAAGTGCCTTCCAGGTGTTCTGCAGAGTCTACAGCAGCAGAGAGACAAAAGAGTGACTTTGCAGTGATTAAGTATCAGTTTTCTGCTTTTCTTGCAGTCTTAACTAATTCTGCATAAAACAACAGTTTTTTTTTCTTAGCGAATCTGTGATTTAAAAAGTTTGTTATTGCATACAACTCCACACAGCTCCTCGTAGTGTCCTGCAGAGTGATACAGGCAACTGGTAGGCTACACACTCAAGTGCGCTAGCTGAATTAAAGCATTTACTGTGTTTCTGTACCTAATTTCTGCTACTTAAAAAAAAAAAAAAAAAAATCCTTGTTTCCCGCCTTTAATGAACTAGAATAGTCCAGTCTTCAGGTATTGCTGATCTCTGGGCTGTGTCATAGTTCCTGTGTTGCCCATATCCTTATTTGGATAGGAGGAAGCTTCTTTGTTCACCAGTGGGATTGGGGAGCTCTGAGTAGCCTATCTGTCCCTTGAGGAGTGGTTCCAGCCCAGTAACTTGTAGCTTATTAGCCGTTTTGGGCAATTTCCTCTCTCTTTCTAACCCCCTGCTTTAAAGCCAGCTTTAGCGCGCTTTTGCGCTTGTAATTTAAAGTTTGTCCTGTTTGTTGCATTTACCTGTTGAGGCTACACACTCAAGTGCGCTAGCCTGTGTTACATATTTATTGCATTTTCCTGCTGTTTGCTGCAAAAAAGAAGAAAGAAAAAATCAAAAATATTATCCTTGTTTCCCGTCTTTCCTGACCTAGAGTAGTCCAAATACAGGCTTTGCTGTATTCTGGACTTTTGGAAAGTTCCTGTGTTGACCATTTCCTTTCTTGGATAAAGGGAGGCTTATTTGTTCACCAGTGGCAGTGGGGAGCTTAGAGCAGCCTATCTATCCCTGGAGGCATGTTCCCAGCCCAAGAATCTGGTAGTCTATTGGCCGTTTTGGGCCAATTTCTAGCTCTTTCAAGTCCCCCTGTATAAAACCCGCTTTGGCTCGGTTTTTGCGCTCGTTACTACTCAGCCAAGCTGAGAAAACTTCACACTCAGCCAAGCTCCTCGTGGTCCTGCAGAGTGGTGCTAGCAGCAGAGAGGCTAAAAGAGCGACTGCTAACCTGATAAGTGTTTTTTTTGCTGCTACTACCTGGGCGACTGTCCGATCTAGCTAAACTGCAAGTATTTCTGCTTCTTGAACTGTTTTAAACTGTTTAAAGTTGTTTTTGCACCTGCACTTTTAAAGTTTGCCCTGTTTGTTGCATTTACCTGTTGAGGCTACACACTCAAGTGTGCTAGCCTGTGTTACATATTTATTGCATTTTCCTGCTGCTTGTTGCAAAAAAAGAAAAAAACAAAAAAATTATCCTCGTTTCCCATCTTTCCTGACCTAGAGTAGTCCAAATACAGGCTTTGCTGTATTCTGGACTTTTGGAAAGTTCCTGTGTTGCCCATTTCCTTTCTTGGATAAAGGGAGGCTTCTTTGTTCCCAGTGGCAGCGGGGAGCTTAGAGCAGCCTATCTATCCCTGGAGGAGTGTTCCCAGCGCAAGAATCTGGTAGTCTATTGGCCGTTTTGGGCCAATTTCTAGCTCTTTCAAGTCCCCTGTATAAAACCCGCTGTAGTGCGGCTTTGCGCGATTTTGCGCATAGCGCAGCATCAGGCAACACCGCTTAATTGGGTTTAAACCATTCTCGGCTCCACAAAGTCTGCTCTTCACTTTTTCCCTTAGAACTGATCTAGTTCTCATAATAAACACCCTGTTCGTACTCTAAAGCCTGGCACTTGCTCACTAAAGCAATTATATAAGTCAGCACTAAAAAATTAAAAGCACTACACCCTCACAAACTCCCCTTGAGTACCTGGTTCCCCATTGGCCCTTTTTTCAATTATAAAGGAAGTCCCAATACTATTCTAGCATGTCCAAAGGTCAGTTGTCAATCTCCTCTCCAGTCCAGCTGGTCAATCTGGGAATCTTGAGGCAATGTTACAACTGCCTCATGTACACAGACAACCCTCTCCTCCTCCCAACAAATTCCAACACATGTGAGAGATGCAACCATATAGCCAAACTAGAGGCTAAGCTCTCTCAACTCAGTACTGGCGTAACCAGTCAGGAGAAGGAAACCACACTCACTACAATTCCAGTCTCACATAGACCTACCACGACAGCAAACCAAACACAAACGCACAAAAACATACTTGGAGGCTCTAAATAAAAATCTGCCTAAGCAACAGAGACCTCCAAAGCAGACACCCAAGCAACCGCTACCCCAAAACAAAACACGTGCAACACATAGCTCACAAAGCCAGTGTGCTGAACAGTCACAGCCCTTAAGGCTAAACAACACACCAGATACACTTGTAATAGGTGACTACCATCAGGCACACTGACGTCCCGCTCATCAGGCTGAACAAGGAGAAGGTCACGGTGAGCTGCCTGTCGGGCGCTAGGATCCGCCACATAACACAAGCACTCAGGTCACTCCAAGGCAAGTACAAATATGACTTAGTCATTGTCCATGCTGGCGTGAATGACCTGAGACGTACCTCCCTGGACTACATGAAGAGACAGAGGAGCTCTCTGAGCATGTAGCCCAGGCTGGTATGACCCTGACCTTGAGTAGCATCTTACCCTCACCAAGAATGATGCCAAAATATGAAGACAAGATGATCAATTTCAACAATTGGCTTAAGTATTGGTGTCATTCAAAGGGGATCCAATGCCTGTCAGCCTGGGATGACATGCTCGACAAGCCACGATGCTTCGCTAGGGACGGCTTGCACCTGTCACCCCTGAGCTTTCAGATATTGGCAAAGGCTCCTGCCACCCCCATAGTGCCTTTTTTTAGGCAAGGCTCAAAAGACAAACACACCTCCATAGGTATCCCAAGGGATAAGAAACTAAGAGTAATGCTACTCAATGCCAGAAGTCTAAACCTCAAGATGCACGCACTCGAAACTCTCCTTAGCATGGAGAACATTGATAACTGTGCAGTAACAGAAACCTGGTTCAAGGCTCCTGAGAGCACCCCAGCACTACCAGGTTATACCTCATACCATGTTTTTCGCCCCAAAACTTGGACCGCACCACAAAAGGAGGGGGAGTATCAATATTCGTCAAAGATACCCACACCTCCAGGTTGCTGGCACAGCATGAAGCATCAGAGACTATCCATGTGCAACTAACAGTGGGTAAAACTGCCTTCCAGTTTATAGCCTGCTACAGACCATCCTCCCAAACCCAGGAACCCCACTCGGCCTTCCTGAGAACACTGGAAAATATGAAGGTCTCTCCAAACACCATTATATTGGGCGACTTCAACTACCCAAACATAGACTGGGAGCATTACTCTAGCTCCAACACCCTAGCCCAAAGGTTCCTAGAATTTATAAACTCAAATGCTATGGAACAACTTGTTACCACTCCCACAAGAGGGGAAAACATACTGGACCTGATCCTCACCAACATGGGGACTCTATGCTCCAGACCAGAAGTGTATCCCTCACTGGTAAGATCAGACCATAAACTAATCTCACTAGATATTCACATCCCGACCCCAGCCCCTGCCCAGAAAACCACAGTGAAAAACCTCTCTAAAGCAAATTTCACACTCATCAAAACCAAGGTGGAATTCTTCAAAGCCCCCGGGCCTGTGGGAAATACGGCCCAGACCGCAGAATCCTTTATAAATGCATTCTATGAACACCTTCAGGAATGCATGGATCATGCAATCCCAAACAAAACCAAGACCCAATCCTCCAAAGACAGGCGTCCTGTCTGGTGGACCCCAGCCAAAAACAAACTATACAATAGAAGGAGCAAGCTACTACATCATAGAGCAAAATCCCAAAAAGGGAAGGCATCTCTGATCAGTATTA
Organism: Protopterus annectens; assembly: GCF_019279795.1. Lineage (NCBI taxonomy): Eukaryota > Metazoa > Chordata > Ceratodontiformes > Protopteridae > Protopterus > Protopterus annectens. The sequence goes on along the minus strand of NC_056745.1, from coordinate 681,337,410 downwards.
GCAAAAAACTACGGGCACTCATAAAATCGTCTAAGGCCAGCTTCGAGAGAAAAATAGCACAGGACACTTAGGATAATCACAAGGCTTTCTTTAGTTATGTTAGAAGCATGGGTGGGAATTCCCAGATATGCTCAGAATTAGCCCAAAATGACAAAAAATACACCAAACCCACAGACATTGCCAACATCCTAGCTGACAGGTTCAGCGCAAACTTCTCCCCCCCTTCCCCACCAAAAGGACAAATATCTATCCCAGCAGAGTGCTGCCCACCCCTGACATCTCAGATGCTCAGGTAAGAGCCGCCCTCCAAAGCAAAAACACAGCAGCAATGGGACCAGACGGTGTCCCGGGCTGCGTCTTACATGAACTCCAAGAAGAACTAAACCCAAACATAAAACTACTGTTCAATCTCAGCCTTACTACAGGATATGTACCCAAACAGTGGCGTACAGCAACAGTGGTCCCTCTCCACAAAGGTGGTGCCTCAACGAATCCTGGAAACTATCGCCCCATAAGCCTGACTGGCTTGGTCTGCAAAGCTATGGAAAGGATCATCATGGACCTCATAAATAAAGATATTAGGGACCTACAGACACTGGATCCTACCCAGTTTGTCTTTGTTAAGGGCAGATCCTGCCTCTTAAACCTGGTCAATTTCTTTGAAACAGTCACCAAGGTCATTGACGAGAGGAAGGTGGTCCACACAGCCTACCTGGACCTCGCAAAAGCCTTTGATACAATACCCCACTCGGGCATTATAGATAAGCTCACCAGCTTAAACATAAACCCCTATGTCACTAGATGGGTTGCAAACTGGCTCAAGGACAGAACCCACATGGTTAGAATTGCTGGAGCCATGTCAGACTCCAAACCAGTTACAAGTGGCGTCCCACAAGGCTCAGTCCTGGGACCTCTCTTGTTCGGTATATACTTCTCGGAGGTACAGGCCAACACGGAAGGACTGTGGCTGACCAAGTTCGCAGATGACTGCAAACTGGGTGCCATAATAGACTCTCCAGCCGACACAAGCAACCTACAAAAGGGCCTCACAGAAACAGACAATTGGTGCCAGAGCCATGGCCTCATGCTAAACGCCGAAAAGTGTATAGTCATCCCCTTTGGCAAAAACAAAGTGCCCACAAATTACCACATAGATGGTAATCCATTAAGTACGGAAGAAGTGATTAGGGACCTGGGGACCCAAGTTGATAGCAATCTCTCATTCGACAACCACGTGGCCAGTGGTTAGAAAATCATTTTATATAGCCCACCTAATCATGAAGGGATTCACATCTAGATCAGGGGAGGTAATCGTACATCTTTACTAATCCCTCATCAGGCCCATAATTGAGTACAATGCCCCTTTTGGGAAGTACCTTACCAGACACCTGCAGCAACTGGAAAGACCCCAAAAGTACCTCACCAAGAGGATCAAAGGGCTCAAACAGATGCCATATGCTGCCTGGTTAAAGAAACTCCAGCTCTACTCAGTGGCATACCACCTGCTCAGAGGCAATCTGTGCTTGACGTATAAAGCCATGTCCAACCTGGAATTAGTGGACATGCTGCACCTCAGAAAATGCAAATCCCATCGAGCTACGCGCTCAAGAGACTTGAACCTCAGCACTGAAATAAATAGGACATGCTGGAGGGACAGATTCATAACCCAGAGGCTCCCTTCACTCTGGAATAAAATCCCAGTCCAGGTTAGGCAGAGTCCCTCATTGACTCTCTTCAAGAGGAATCTTGATGAGTGGATGGGAGTCGTAGATTTACTCCGGGTATCACTTCTGTGTCACTGTTAGACAGATGCACAGTATACTAACCTCGAAAAAGGGCATAGCAAAATTCATTTTAAAATGGGTGGCGAAAGCCAAACACACTCTGGCTAGGCTTGTAAATGCCCTAGGGCATATAGCCTAGTATGAACCTATGAACCTATATGATCTCTTTATGTGTAGGCAGGTTAACCAGGAACTCTATGATGATCTTTTAGTAGAGTCTCCATTGATTCCTTATATAAAGGGGCTACCGAAAGTTCATAAGAACATTTTTCCGTCCTCAATGCGCCCTATTGTGGCAGGAGGATGTTGGGTAACAGAGACAATGTCTATCTATATTAAACTAAGCTAGGACCCTTAGTTAGGGATATTCCTACTATTCTAAGGAATACGTATCAGCTACTAGAGGAATTAGATCATGTGTCTGAACAGTCTTTACCTACAAATTGTTTATTAGTTACTTTGGATGTGAAGAGCCTGTTTACTTCTATCCCTAATGGAAGCCATTAGGGATATTCTGAATGAAACTGACATTTAACAATGATGAACAGTTGTTGATTTGTACATTGTTGGATATTGTTTTATCCAATAATGTTTTTATGTTCAAAGATAACTTGTATTTGTAGAAATGGGGTGTTGCTATGGGCACTCCATGTGCGAATACTTATGCGAACCTTGTTGTATACTTTTGGGAGAAGGCATTCTTATTCAACAGTCATTACTACTCACACATACTCCTATACATACGTTTTGTGGATGATATCCTATTAATTTGGGATGGAGATACTATTATGTTAAATGATTTTGTGAGATACTTAGAATCAACAACAGACTTTTTGAAATTTACCATGGTATGTTCCAATTTGAAGGTAGATTTTTTGGACATAGTTAATACCAAAGATGTACAAGTATGTCTGTCCACTTCTCTGTATCGGAAGTCGTGTTGGAAAAATGCTTTATTACATTTCAGACGTATGCATCCTAGGTTCGTGTTTTCCAACATTGTTGAAATCCAACTTCAAAGACTGAAGATAATCTGTAGAGATACTACAGACTTACACAAACAGGTAGAATATATGGAGAAATTATTTTTAGAAAGAGGATATAACAAATCCATGCTAGATAGAGCGAAGGAAATTGTCTTTATGAATACTAATGATTCAGAGATGAAGAAAAAGGAAACTGGTATTTATCGTAGTGCATTTAATAAGGGCACTAGGGTGACTTTCATCACTAGATACACGGATGACAATAAGAATATTATTAACATAATTAAAAGGAATTGGCATGTTCTTACAGTTGATTCCACTATATTAGACATCGTAGGAGAGTCTCCCAGATTTAGCTATAGGAATAGTAAGAATCTTAAGAGACTCCTATGTATAGATCATAGTTCTGACACTCAAACGAAAGTACATAAGAATGAAAAGAATTTTGGGACATTTCCCTGTGGTCGTTGCAATGTGTGTGATGTGATAACAGATACACAACTGTTTTGTCATCCTGTTCTAGACTATAGGTTTACACCCAAGTTCCATGCTACATGTGATAACAACCTTATTTATCTCGCAACTTGTGCCCATGCCCCTGTTTTCACGTAGGTATGACATCAAGGAGACTTAAAGACAGGATTTATAATCATATATATGATATTAGACTGTCTAATCAACAAAATGCACTAGCAAAAGACATAAGTTGCTGAAAGGAACCATCATTTTAAATTTAGAGTATTACAAATAGTAACTGTTAATAAAAGAGGAGATGATCAGATGAATTATTTAGAATTGATAGAGTTATGTTGGATATTTAAATTACGTGCACATCTATACCCAGGTCTGAATAATTTTGTAAGTATTAAACCAGTATTAGAAGCACGATCACGTAAATGAATTTGGATTAATAAGATCATAGAATGTATTTTCTTTTTTTTTCTATGAGATGTATATTCTATGTCTATACTCATATATATATATATATATATATATATATATATATATATAATATACTTATTTATATACATATATACTAATAGACTTCATATAATGCCATATATAGCTATAAAATTTTTTTATATATTTATATATAGCTATATATTTATTTTGTATATTTCACATTAATATATATTTATTCTATATATATTTTTATTCTATATATTTTTATTTTATATATGTATCTTGTGATTGATGTATAACTATATTTAATGTAATGAAATGTTTAGTTATACAGCTTTAGGGCAGTCAAGTAAAGCCGGGTTATAAGATGGGATACAATAGTTGTTTCTTTGTCAGTATACATTTAAATTCATCTTAAATTTATTCATTACTATTCAATTGAAGTTGTATCCAGAGTATAATAGGAGGATTTATTAATTGATTGATTGCTTCAAGTGTTCTTAATGAAAGTGCTGATAATGTGTGTGTATATATATATATATATATATATATATATATATATATATATATATATATATAAATGAAGCAGTAACTAATTGTTTTTTGTAAGATCTGAAGAAGAGTGCTTTGTTAGCACGCGAAAACGCTTATCTCTGTTTTAAGAAGAATACATTTTATTTTTTATTGCATTTATCGTGGTGGTCCTATCTCGTTTATTTTATATATTATATAGTTATAAATTAACCTGAGGGTAGGAGGCCCGCTACGCTTGGCTTCACTCCCTCTACCCCCAATTCCCACTCACCCTCTGTTACTCTAATATTATACTTCCTATATACACATTTCACTTATGACTTTTTCCAAAGCCCTCTCCAAATCACCTTACTACTTCTATACATACACTTATGTTGACTGTTTTCTACTTCCCTCTCTCTCTAATTTTTAGCCCCATTCCCAACTATCTTCCTCACTTACATACTGCTTTGCAGTATATCCATTTATAATCGCATCCTTCCCAATAGTAGCCATCTATTCCACAATGTATCCTTTTCATTTCCCAAATAAACCCTCATTTTTCTTATTTTTGACTGCATCATTATACTCTAGCCTTTAATACCCTTCTATTCCTTACATTCCAGAGAAGATACTAGAGCAACCTACCACTCTGTTTTTATAAACTTATATTTCCTTTAGCTCCACTTCCTGCAAACTCCCTCCAATTCCAACTACACTCCAATCAGTCTCCTATACAACATGCCCCTCCCACACCTCACCCATATTACTCTAACCACTCTTTTTCTACACTACTATATCACAGTATTTTCACCTACATTCTACCCCCTATAACTGCTTCACTTCCAACAGCCCTAATTCCTCCTCAAATTAAATGGAAGTAATCTCACTAACTGGCAGACACTAACCTCACACCACCCAAAAACAGTACAAAGCTCTATAGCTTTACTTAACTTATAAATACTCTTACCAGATATAGGTAAAACAACATCCAATACGCCACCCTGGACCGGATACTAGCATCAATCTCTTCTAACTTTACATCCTCAACCACACTCCCAGACTCCTTAAATGACGACCTACCAGCCTGCACGCACAGGACTATCACTCAACTGACAAAGCAACACAAGTTCAAAACTATATGCAACCTACAAAAATGCAGCAAAAAGGCATTTAATGAATCTCTATAAGCTATAAATTGGTCCAGCCTAACAAGACTTCCCCATAAAGATGCAGATGAACATTTCAACAGCACCTTTCCAAGCATTCTTAACTCCCTAGCCCCTCAGTGAATAAAAAATAACCATGCCTCATGGCTCACCAAATCATGCAAAATTCTAATGAAATATGGACTGCCTGGCTAAAGAATAAAAACATAAATCTTCAGTTATACAGACAACCCCACAATCAAACAGACAAATATTGCATACAAAAATCCATACTGTTCCTACATTCAAGATGACCACAAAAACAACCCTCCAAAAATTCTGGTCCTCTAACTTCACTGCTCAACCCAGGAAAAAATAATAATCCCAATCCATACCCCAATACACCACTCTTCAAACAGCAACATTCAACACATACTTAACAGAATCCATATCCAACCTAAAAGTAAACCCAACTCATCCACCCCAACTCACTACTTCTAATACCCCAACACTAACCTCTACATACCCCAACACATTACACACACACACACCCAACTGCAATCATAACCATCCCCAGCTTACTTTTCAGCACATCCCTTATCTCAAATTAAAAAAAAAACTACATCATAAACTGAAACATTGTTCAACCTCAACAGACAATCTCTCACCAGAATACATAAAGCTTGCCCCAGAAGCAATAACATTCGCTGTTAGCATCTTAATTAATAGATCCATAGCTGAATCACATATTCCTAACCTATGTAAAAGATTACACATTACCCCTTCACATAAGGGAGGGAAACCCCACTGACATCGCAAACCTTTGTCCTACTGCAATCTTGTCCTCCCTCTCCAAGATTCTAGAAAAATGTGTGCACCTACATCTTCGCCACCATCTTACACACAACCTACTTTCCCACATTCAACATGGCTTTAGTCCTGTACACGGTACATCAACAGCTTTATCATCTTTTATGGACTCTGACAACAAAGCCTGTGACACTGTTAAACTAGATCCTGCAGTATTTCTAGATTTGTCAAAAGCATTTGACATAGTATCTCATCCAAAAATCCCTACAGAACTTTCCAGCATTGGTCTATCCTCCTCCTTACTTCAGTGGCTTTCTAGCTACCTAGCTGACAGGCAGCAAGCAGCAAAATGACAGGGTTCCCCATATCACATCACTCCCACAGGTGTACCTCAAGGATCCATTCTTGGCCCATTACTATTTAATGTCTTCATCAATAACTTACATACACTTACCTTAGCAATCAGCACTACTGATTGTTCTCATAGGGTTCACCCCTTCTGTCGCTTTTGTCAAATAGATGGCACATTTCCCTAGATCTATCCTACGGTCTATAATCACAGCTCTCAGGCATCCAGTTCTCTATATCTTGTTTAGGTTGCAGTCCCACTCCATCCTTCTGTTATTTTATACTCTACATCATTTAAGCACTCAGAACACAGAAACATGGCTTTCTAATGCTGAAGTATTCCACAAACATAATTACTGCATTGTAATACCATACTAAATTAGTGGTTTTGTTACCGTTAATCTCCATCTTCCAAATCCTGTCTCAGTTTAATTTCCAACGTACTCTTGATTCTTGTAGTCGACTCTTGTGCTCCCTTCCTTCTCTCCAATATCTTTCACTGAAACAGTGGAAAAGGTTTCACAGGTACACTCTCTCTGTGGTCTATTACCAGAAGAACAAGAATGTCCTCCTGTTTCACAGCTCACTTTTTGTTGGACAAACTTTTGTATTTCCTCCTTAGTAAGTACTTCAAAAAATGATATTTGTCCCTCCAGGGACGAATAAACAGCTGGGTACAGCAGTTTGAATCTCACATGTGCATCTCGACATTTCTTGAATAGTGGAATGGATTTACTCCACTTCTGCCTGGTGCACAATGAATAATCATTCTCCACAAACACTGTCTCCCACTTTTATATTTTGTCCTTCTGCCACCGTTTTGTCAGCTGGTAGGATTGCATCTTTAATATTAAAGGTGCAGTTTTGCTTTCTCATAGCCAGGTTTGGAGCATACACACGGTGTGCCCTTCTACCTAAACTCCTGCTGTGGAATACCAATCCAGTTGCTTATTTGTGCAGTCTGTTCCTTCCAGCTTCTCTGGCATAGCTAAAAATCTCAGGGTTTCCCTACGTACTCTGCACCCTAATTTTCTTATCTCTTAAACATCTCTTCTTGAGCAGTCTCATATTCAGCTAGTCTTTTCTTCATTTCAACCTCTGATTTTTGCAGCTTTATCATCTCATATGAATATTTGTTTAAAGTTTCTTCTATTTTTTTCCCAATCTTTTGTGTTGATATACTCCTTCAGTGTTTTAGTTTACCCAGGTCCGTGTGCAGTTGTCTTACATCTTCCTGTAGGTTAATGGAAGTTGCATTGCTTTGTGCTGAACAGCTGCAGGACTTTCACCAGTCAGTATTTCTTCCTCATTTTTTGTTGCTGATTTTCCAGGTGCTCTTTCTTTTTTTCCTGGCATTTAGGCAGTACACTTACTAGCCAGGTACTGAAATTTGCCCATAAACACAAAACTCTACTGGCCTCCTCTGTTGAATTTCTGTTTTCAGAGTGGGAGAGCTAGAGTTAAGCTGTTACTCAATGTGCAGCCATCTTGGAAGCCCATTCACTTCCCTTCCCAAGTAAATTCCTTCAGTTCTGTCACCCACACCTATTCCTCTGGTTGTTAAAAGCATTCTGGACTTGTTTCAGACTAAACGTACCAAAAACATCTTCATTGCTTACATCTTACTGTCCATAATAAATAGCTTCCAGTTTAATTATTCTGCTTCATCTTCTGTTTAATCTCTTCCTTCAAATCCCTTGCCATAACAGAATTCTTTATAACTCTTATACCTAAATACTTATCTTATGTCCTTAGAAGCATGGACATTGATGAACCTGTTCATGCATGGGTCTGAAGTTCAAACCCATAGCTTGTATCTCATTTCATATTCCAAAAAAGACTTGACACTATTTCAAAAGGTTCCACACCACCAAAATATAGTGTTGCCACCCCTCCGTTTTTTCCCCCGGAGTGTCCGGAAATCAGTAGGGCACTCCGGGTTCTCGCTCTGAGACTCTGGAAATACAAAGCACGACGTCAGAGCGTCTGTACGCTAACTAAAAAAATAACACTGCCATCTCGGTTGATTGGCTGCTTGCTGCAGAAGAGGCTCATGCAGCAAGCAACCAATCAACACTTAGATTTGCGAGTCAAGGCCCACAAAAGCCAGTGAAAATTAAGGGATAAAAAGCGGTGCTCTCAGGTATGTGTGGCCTTTTGCTAAAAAAGGTCGGTGAGGTACTTAAGGTCTGAAATTTCTTTTCTTTGCTGGTTCGGCTGTTCACAGTTCGGGACGTCTTTGGTGGATTGCCTGGTGTGGTCTTCTTGTGGTTGTGTCCTTGTCTGCTGTCTTCTTTTGCTGCTGGAGCCTGGAATAGATTCGGAAGGAAGGATTGCCCTAGCCCTGTTGCTTGTTTGAGCCTGGCCCTGGAAGGGAAGAATAGTGCTGTGGACTGGGTGGTGTGTTCCCCTGCTTGCTTGGTGTGCCTTTGCAACTCGTGCTAGCTGCCTGTCCTGTTCTGTCTGAGAGCTTGTTTTAGGAGCCCTGCTGCTGCTTTTCTGGAGGGAAGTGGAATTTTTTTAATATGGATGAATTGAGGTAGATTTTCAAAGCTTAGTGTGGCAAGGGGAATGAGAAACTGCTAGCACTGCTACTAGTGAATTTTTTAAATATTAAACTTATATTAATTCACTATCTGTGCTGGCACTATCTCATTCATTGATAGTGACAACAAATGATTTGTATAAGATGCATGTAACTGTATCTAGATGTCCAACATGCTGTCGTGATTATTAACTAGAACAATTTCTAGTTTGCAATCACCACATCTATCTTTATCTGTAGTTTCTAGGATACTGTCTGCAGACTGAGATATATAGCAAGGGTTGGTTTGGCTGTTTTTACTGCAGTTATTGTAAATTTTTTATTTTTTCATGTGGGTGCACTTTGATTTATTTTTTTTCATGTGGGTGCACTTTGATGTTACAGTGCATGTATAATGACTACATGATTTATATAAGATGCTTGGACTGTAGAACTGTCTTTTCTAGTCTGTCATCACCGTGATGTTTACCTTGACCTGTGTTTTTCTTTCTAGGGTGTACTGTCTTCGGTATATAGCAAGGCTTAATGTAGCTATTTGTCTAGCTTGTCGTCACTGTTTACCTTCATCTGCATTTTCTAGGGTATACAGTCTATACCAAGGCTTAGTTTGGCTGCCTTTACTGCAATGTTATTTTAAATCTTTCATGTGGTCTTGTACTTTGATGTTACAGTGAATATATGATACATGATTTGTATAAGATGGTTGGACTGTAGAACTGTCTTTTCTAGTCCGTCATCACCGTGATGTTTACCTTGACCTGTTTTTCTTTCTAGGTGTACTGTCTTTAGTATATAGCAAGGCTTAATGTAGCTGCTTTTCTTTGGGACTGTCAATGTGAAATATTTCATGTGGTTTTGAGCTTGTTAGTGAATATATACTGGCTATTTTCTTATTAAATATGTTTAAACATTTCGTTGTGGTGTAGATATTTAAGTTTTGAGACTACTTGCATATTTAGTGACACTGTGGGCCACTCTACCTTGGCATTGGTCAAACTACCAATGTTTAATATTACTATTGCACAGTAAGATTGAACACACTGTTAGGGCCTTAAAGTTGCTGATAAGGAGTAGGTGGCAAGGATTACCTTGTAGTCTGGGGAAAAGGGGGGCATAGTTAGTAAACTTGTGCCAGCCTTTCCCGTATGTGTATAAATCAGACCTCAGTGTGTCTCAACTGCTTGAGCGAGGGCCCAAAGCACTGGCTAGACAAATAGGGTGCTGGAGGTCTTCACTTGGCCACTATGCTCAACTCTATAGCTGTGCCAGTGGGAGGTGGTGGTGGGGATCTGAAGTGGGAAAAGGGGGAGATACCAGCCCCAAGCTGACTGGTCTCTGTGCTAAGAGAAATTGCACTTAATATGGGGTGTTGCATCTGGAATACTGTGGGGCTACAGAATTAGTCTTTATCATGTCTGCCCATACGGTCTATTTTATCGTTACACAAGTTATTACTGTTGCAGCCAGAGGGTATTATGATTGATGAACTACATATTTCATCTTTATCATTGTGTCGGCCCACACTGTCCGGTTTGTCTTTATGCAAGTTATTATGGTTGCAGCCAGAGGGTATGATTGCTGAGCTACCATGTATTTTGTCCTTATCTTGTCAGTCCACAGTATGCCTGAACTTTGCTGTGTCCAGACTCAGCTGGATAACTTTTGCATTGGGTTCGACATAACAGTAGAGGGTCTTAACTTGGTGCATTGTAGTGTCTGACCCATACCTCTCAACCTGGAAACATCACAAATCTGGACAAGGCCCATGAAAAATAGGTACAAAACTGTACGCTGATTAACATATAATTTGCATAAATAATTATGTAACCCCACCCACTCCGATGGAATTTTGGGATACCAGCCAGCTTTCAAACACAAACTGAAGAACAAACAAAATATAGCACCAGATTCCAATGTCCTATTACCTGGCTGTTTCGCCCCATTTACCATAAACACTATTGTGTGCATACTGCTTTACTTCTACAATCAATGATTATTTGGATTTTATTTTTACATTTTGCAGTACGTCAATGCACAAACACTGACAGACATCTGATAAACAAAGCAATACTGTCTCACAATGAAAAGAGACTTGACATTAAAACTACTCTGCCCTTGAAACTCACTTTCAGTGAAACAGCATTGAAACCCACACCACATACAAAAAAAATGCATCTGGCCAGTGGTGGATAAAGATTACCTTTGGGCTGTTTTCAAATCATTGGTCCGTTGCACACAAAACAAGAAACATACATGTGTTCTTTTCTTTGATACACCTTCCTGACTAAGTTATATTCCTTGTATAATACAGCACACTTGTTAGTGCATTTTAAATTTCTTGTTTGAATGAACATTTTTCCAGTAGGCTGTACTGTAGGCAATGAACAAAATGCATGAACCAGTAATTACAAAACTGCCCAATTCAGAACATTTCTATCATAAAAGTCTACTTCCACACCCAAATGTAAGCCATAGGCATCTTGCACAGCTTCTTGCACTTATTTTCAAATAAAGTTTTTTTGGTGGTGGGGGGCAAAGGGTCAAAAACCAGGGACACATTTTAAACATTGCTGGTATAATTTTGGAAAGTTGCTAGAATAGAATTTTGTGCTATCACCATACATGTTACTGACAAGTCTTGAAACCAGAACCCTATATACTACAGTCAGTGCAACATACCAGTGTGTTAAATCAGCAGCTTGAAAAATAGGAAGACTGAAACTTAATGGCTATCATTACTGAATTCAGTTCTCACTATAGCTCTCTCAACCTCTTAGCACAAAAAACCTGGATAAACAACAAAGCCAATAATGGGGGAATATAAATTGTGTTCTCACTTCTCACCATAGCTCTCAACTCTTAATACAAAAAATCTGATATGCAGTCGAAAAAACCACAGGGGATACTATTCTAGCCCCCAAAAGCCCCACAGCATTGTCCAACTAAGCAACCCACTCAGAGCCACACAGTAGAATCAAATTCTTGAGTACAAAAATAGCCTAATAACAGTCCAAAGTTTCATTTAACTGCACAAGACTTCAAACACTCCCCAACAACCACATCAGCAACCTTCTCAAGGTTGCTTAGTTTCCACAAGTAAAGCCACTTGCCATTTGCTCTAACATCTACTTAGCTGCAATATCAAGGCATCAAGTGAAAAAGCGAATACATAAATATTTCTGTATTGTACTGATATTCGTTTGAGACTATAGTGTGAACACAAACACATTATATGAACACACTATACTCTCAAATGAATATCAGTACAATACAGAAATATTTATGTATATTTGTGCATTTGTACACACACACAATCGGTCTTCTCCACATATCTTGCTACTCTCTATGTGCAGCTCTAATTTTTGACTTTGATAAAAGTGAAAGAAATAATTGCAGTAATGCATTTTCCTTCTTGCTCTAAAGTATGTTCACAGCCACCCTCTCAAAAATGTTACATTGATGTTGGTTTAATAGAAATCAAATAATTCTAATGTCTCTTGCTTTCACATACAACCTACCTCTGCAACCTCAAAGATAACCACTTTATCTGTACAACTTAAATGCTTATTTGTGATGAAATGAAAGGAATAATGCCCACAGCAATGTGTGTTATCTATTTTATTGCTCTCAAACCATACGTATGATTGTTCAATGATAACATAATGTTCCTTTGCATTCACAAACTGCATACCCTATAGAGACCACCACGTTTTGTGTACACCCCCTTGTATCTGGTATTGGTGAATGAAGAAATAATGGACACAATAGTGTATTTTGACTTTCCTACACATGTACTCATCTTTCTTACAAGCCAAAGTAAAGATCATTTAGTACTGATGTGCTATCCCTTTGCTTTCAGATAGTCTGCCATATTGCCTTCCACCAATGGCTTTTTTAACCCTATGCCTGATATTTGTCTGTAATTTGTACAAACGAAATAAAGTCCAGGAAAATGTATTTCATCTTGTGTCACCTAAATGCAACTCACACTCTAATAGCTTTAAAAAAAGTCAATGTCTTGCGCAGTGGTGAATTTTATAACTACTGCCTAAAGATATATCCAGATTATTACCTCAAAAGAGAACTTTCACTGTAGATCATAGGATCTGCACTTCCCAGTAACCTGTCATCAAATGTTTAGAATTTGACAGTGTGATCAGTAACATGAGTTGTGTTTAGCTTGCATATAAACAAAACAAACTGCCTCTTCATGGTCTATTAAAGGGAAGTAAGTGAAAAACCATGCTTTACAATGGACACCTTTATTCCACATATATAGTTTGTGCCTTGCATTGCAGTATTAAAAAACATATTTCTAGATGTGCACAGACAGGAGATGTTTGGACAATAGTTAAAAACTTGTAGATAGAATATAACAATTCACTGTATGCTCAAGAAAAACTGAAAGGGACTTTTACATAACTCAAGGGAGTAAAAAAATATAAAAGTATGTATGTTCCAATGCAAATAGGTTCAAGCACAAAAGTAAAACATGACTGATGGGGTAACTAAGCAGTGCAGAAATGGGCAGAATTGTTTCTTTTCAGTTAAAATGCAAGTGGACAGAAAGGAAAGCTATAAAGAAGGATGTAAAACAACTTTTTAACAAAGAAAGAACTGAAATATACTTCAAATGTTTTGAACAAAGCATCAACTGAAAAAGCAAACACTATACTCTCAAAAAACGAATATCAGTACAATGCAGAGATATTTATTTAAGTTTGTGCATTTGTACAAATAAGATCACAGGAAAAATGAGCATTAATCTACAACTGTCTACTCTTCTAATTTTGATTTGATGTTCAGGTCACCTGCCACTTAAGGTTTAAAATATACTATCCCTGAGAAGTCAAATGTTAAAACTTTTATTACCTTTTGGCAAATTAACTGGGGAACATTTGTTAATAACTGCCTATACATGATCAATAATTTTGGATTTTTATTTTTGAACAGTTTTTTAAATGTAAAGAGATGGCCACATGATATGTTAGTTCATATATTATGCTCTGTTCGATACATTATAACACTTGCATTTCTGAAGAAATTACAGAATAAGCAATTGTACAAGAAAATGTGCCCCTCTGACTAATACGGAAAGAGCTGCTTGCTGATTTGCAAGTTATTTTTTTTAAATACAGCCTTTTTAAAACAAAGCATGGGACTATTCCCCATAATTTCCAGCAGTTAATAAAGCCCTGTAACATACCAGAATGTGTAACATTTTGTGTAAAATTTCCCTTTTTACAAAAAAAAAGTATACCCGCTCCATTCTCTTAAAGTATATAGTTAATATGTCTGGAACAACCTCTCTGTGACAAATTACTTTTGGGATGTTTATTTGCTGACTAATTTTTATTGGCTTACATTTACTTTGTTCCCAACACTTAAGGAAAAAATGTCATACAGCAGAAACCAGCCCCAAGCTGACTGGTATCTGTGCTAAGAGAAATTGCACTTAATATGGGGTGTTGCATCTGGAACACTGTGGGGCTACAGAATTAGTCTTTATCATGTCTGCCCATACGGTCTATTTTATCATTACACAAGTTATTACTGTTGCAGCTAGAGGGTATTATGATTGATGAACTACATATTTCATCTTTACCATTGTGTCGGCCCCACACTGTCCGGTTTGTCTTTATGCAAGTTATTAATGGTTGCAGCCAGAGGGTATGATTGCTGAGCTACCATGTATTTTGTCCTTATCTTGTCAGTCCACAGTATGCCTGAACTTTGCTGTGTCCAGACTCAGCTGGATAACTTTTTTCATTTGGTTCCCCAAAACAATACAGAGTCTTAACTTGGTGCATTGTAGTGTCTGACCCATGTGTTTTACACACAGTTGAATGCCTTCTGTGCGTATTCTGCTGTCACACCAGGTTCATGTGTAACAGCGGCACAATGTCTCTCAGACAGGAGTTGCTTCTGCCTTTCATTGCTTTACCTTCACTGTTAATTTTTCATGTGGAGTCTCTCATGTTTTTTTTCCTTATACCAACTTGGTATTACTAGGGTGTGAAAGTCTGGAGATTTACATGTGAATGTGATCAACTCTGGCTAGTGACTACTGGCTGACACAGGCCCCACCAGGCACTGGTGTTGGTCACAAGTGTTTTGATTTTATATTAATAGCCGTTTTGATTTATTGTAGTGTTGTTTAGCAAGGATCCTGCACGAATCATGCTCAGGAAAAGGTCAATGGATCATCAAGAAGAGGCTGAAAGCGGGTCTCCTAAGAGGTTTTTCTACAGTTATAATAAGGTGTGAGAGCAAAACTACTCATGGGTGTGACCTGTTCCAAATGCAGATGCCATGGTAAACTGCACATCCTGTGGAACAATTTTCACTGTAAAATGGGATGGGGAAAAGGGCACTGAAAATCCATCAGAAGTCAGATAAACATCAGCAAAGCCTTCAGCTCCAGAGGCAGAACCTTGTAATGACAAAAGTTTATTCAGCCACGTAGTGCAACCAGTGAAGCTTCCAAAGTGACTGCAGCTGAAGTGACAGCAGTCTATCATGGAGTGAAACATGGTCAGTCATATGTATCCATAGATTGTGGAGGTAGGCTGGCACCGACAGTCTTCCCTGATTCTACTTTGGCTTCGAAATTCAGCTGTGAGAAGACAAAATCTGAGAGTATTGTCATGGATGTACTTGCACCTCATTCAGTGGAGCTCCTTCTGCAGGAACTTGGCAATTCCTATTTCTCAGTGGGATCAAATGTATCCAATAAAGGGAACAGAAAAATGTTCCCTTTGGTTATTCAGTACTTTACTCACACCCATGGCACACAACAGAAACTCCTTGATTTCTACGAGGATCATAACAAAAGTTCTGAATTTATCTTTACTAGAATAAAGGACATCCTTGTGCATAAAGGACTCCAAGTACAAAACATTGCTAGCTATGCTGCAGACAATGCCTCAGTCAATTACGGAAAGCACAGGTCTGTTTTTAAAAGTTTGAAATCTGAGGTGCCTCATCACTGCAGCAAACTGTTTATGCCATGTAACACATAACTGTGCCAAGCATACAAGCAAGTCCCTTGCAAAGTTTGATGTGGAGACTCTGGTTTTGTAAGTACATAGTGAGTTTTCAGCATCTGCTAAAAAATGGCACTGTTGAAAGGCTTCTATTCTTTCCTAGACCAGGACTTTAGGGAAATCATGCAGCATGTTGTAACAAGGTGGCTGTCTTTGTTCCCAGCTGTGGCGAGGCTGGTAGAATGCTGGCCTGCTATTAAAAGTTATTTTATTAGTCAAGGGCCTGAGGACAGTCACCCCTTATCTGGAAATTTGTGGAGGCCGATGAGGATGGCATCAGTGGGGATGTCTCAGAGGCAGAGTGCTACATACATTTCATGCACTACATTCTGCAGGTATTCCACAAGTCTATAGCAAAACTTGAAAGTAATACTCTCTCTGTACACCGTGATGAAAAGTCTTAAAAGATGAGTTGCAGAGAAGGCTAGATGACCAGTTCTTTGGTGCTAAAGTTTCATCTGCCTCACAGCACTTTACTCCAGCTGTCGCACAGCAGGTCTGTAGAACCTTCTGTGATTTTTACAGTAAAGCACCGTTACCTACAGAGGTGGTTTGACTATGATAATAGTCCTTTTAAAGCTATGCAGGTCCTCAGCCTCCAACATCCTGTAACTTGGCCAGTTGCAGACCTCTTCAAATTGGATGTGGGCACTGAAGCACTTAACTCAGACTACTGCACTTTAACTGCTGCATTGCCAGTCCTGTTACAGATGACAGAGGCATCTGCAAGTAATCGCTGGGTGACTTTTTTTAGTAAAGCTCCAGGCTGCAAGCCACTTTACAAACCGGTGCAGTTTGCCCTTTCAATTCCGCCCCCCCCAGCAATAACTTTTGTGGAAAGGGTTTTTGCACTTATGGGGAATGTGTGGACTGATACAAGAAATAGAATGCTTGTGTCTCTTGTGAAGGCAAAGTTGCAGGTCAAGCTAAACTTTAACATGAGTTGTCCGCAATTTTATTCATTTGTGAAAAATAACCAGCCATTACTTGAGGCTGCTAAATCAAATGCCAAATATAGCTTCAAGCATAAGGAATGATTTCTAGCAAAACTGTGAAGACACTTCAAATAGTTGCTTTTCTTTTACTATTGTGTGTGGTGAACTCTTAATGCACTGCTTTGAATGAATTGGTGTTTTTAATATCCAAGTAACTGTATTTCCTTTTTAGTACTACCTACATATGATATTAGACTTGGGCTTAGTCTTCCCATGCTTGTGTGTGATGTACTGTTGTATGCAGTGAACCCTTGAATGAAGTATTGCTAGTTTTTTTTTTTATTTACTTCTGACTCATTGCTCATTTTTCTACTTAGTGGTAACTGTATGTGATATTAAAGACTTGTGCTGAAGGGTGCTAGAGTAAAGGGGTGTGGCTATTAAAAGGAATGGGTGTGGTTTGGATGTGCATGGGGTGGGGCTTGTCAGGAAATGGCACAATAGAAAGGTGGCAACCTTACCAAAATATAATCTGCAAATAAGGGTAACTTTTTTTGATTATCACATCAGTTATATCCTTCAAATTTGTTAATCTTATTTTCTTTACTAACTGCTCTAAATATAAAATAAATTAGAGGAGAAACATCTCTGCCTGGCTCCTCTGTTTAAAAACGGCTCATCAGAATGGAGCCCTCGCACCTTAAATCTCGCTTCTGACCCTCCACACTTCCTTCACATGAAGTCTATTAATATAAATGAATGCAAAACTACCACTGCCCCAGTTAATTCCACCTGACCCTATCAAGTGCCTTCTCTATACCAAGACTCTCCAACAACTGTACTGTTTTCTTACACTCAACTCCCTAAAGATCATCATTATTGTTCTATTAGTGTTATTAAATGTTTGACTACATTTCACAAAACCACATTAATCCACGTTTCAATTTGATAACATCTTTGTCATTATCTTAGCTAATAATACACACACACACAATTATGGTTTAAAATTTAAATTTGCTTGTATGAAACCCAATCAGAAGGGTCCATATACCCTCTTTGGTAACACTACCACCACTTCCAAGAAGCCAATACCCCCTGGCTTCTAATAACAAAAATATCATCTGATCCAGGACAGTTCCCTGCTCATCATTGTTATCTCACCATTTCTTACATTAGCTATTAATTGTTGAGCCCTATCTTCCACTTACCTCAGCACGACTAAGTGTTTCATAAATATTTCTATTTGTGCCTTTCTTGTTTTTTTCCCATTACTCTGCTTTATACAAATTTTCGTAATTTTTAAAATGTCTCCAATACCTTTATTGGATCTCTGATTATTTGTCCTGGTATAAGCACGCTAAGTTTAGCTACAACTCTTCCAGTTTTCTGCTACTCAAATCAGTGTGTTCCTAAAGTTTTTTCCCCTCTAAAGTTGCTGCCAAAAGCAGTTTTTTTAATCATCATTTTCTCTTTCGGCTGTTCCCTTTAGGGATCGCCACAGCGGATCATCCGTTTCCATTTCTTCCTGTCCTCTGCATATTGCTCTGTCACAGCAACTAGCTGCATGTCCTCTCTCACCACATCCATAAACCTTATCTTAGGCCTTCCTGTTTTCCTCTTACCTGGCAGCTCCATCCTTAGCATCCTTTTCCCAATACACCCAGGATCCCTCTCCTCAGTACATGTCCAAACCAACGCAATCTCACCTCTGATGGTCTCCAAACCGTCCAACCTGAGCTGACCCTCTAATATACTGATTCCTAATCCTGTCCATCCTTGTCACACCCAGTGCAAATCTTAACATCTTTAACTGCCACTTCCAGCTCTGAATCCTGCCTTTTTGTCAATGCCACCGTCTCCAACACATACAACATAGATGGTCTCACTACCCTCTTGTAGACTTTTCCTTTCACTCTTACTGGTACCCATATGTCACAAATCACCCCTGACACTCTTCTCCACCCATTCCACCCTACCTATATTCTCTTCACCTCTACCACACTCACCATTACTCTGAACTGCTGATCCCAAGTACTTAAACTCATCCACCTTCGCCAACTCTACTCCTGCATCCTCACCATTCCTCTATCTGCATCTATATTCACACACACATATTCTGTCTTAGTCCTACTGACCTTCATTCCTCTCCTCTCTAGAGCATATCTCCACCTCTCCAGGGTCTCCTCAACCTGGTCCCTACTCCTACTACAGATCACAATGTCATCTGCAAACATCATAGCCCATGGGGCTTCCTGTCTGATCTCGTCTGTCAACGTGTCCATCACCACTGCAAATACGAAAGGGCTCAGAGCTGATCCTTGATGTAATCCCACCACCACCTTAAACGCATCTGTCACTCCCACTGCAGACTTCACCACTGTCACACTACCCTCGTACATATCCTGTACCACTCTTACATACTTCTCTGCCACTCCTGACTTCCTCATACAATATCCCAACTCCTCTCTAGGCACCATATCATATGCTTTCTCCAAGTCCACAAAGAGACAATGCAACTCCTTCTGACCTTCTCTATATTTCTCCATCAACACTCTCACAGCAAACATCGCATCTGTAGTGCACTTTCCTAGCATGAAACCATACTGCTGATCACTAATCACCACCTCCATTCTTAACCTTGCTTTCACTACTCTTTCCCATAACTTCAAGCTGTGACTGATCAGTTTTATCCCTCTGTAGTTACTACAGCTCTGCACATTACCCTTATTCTTAAAAATCGGTACCAAAACACTTTCTCCACTCCTCAGGCATCCTCTGACTTTCCAAGATTTCATTAAGCAATCTAGTTAAAACCTCCACTGCCATTTCTCCTAAGCTTCCACTGGTATGTCATCTGGACCAACAGCCTTTCCATTCTTCATTCTCTTCATAGCAGTCCGTACTTCCTCCTTGCTAATCTGTTTCACTTCCTGATTCACTATCTCCACATCACCCAACCTTCTCTCTCTCATTCTCTTTATTCATCAGCCCCTCAAAGTACTCTTTCCATCTGCTCAACACACATTTCGCGCTTGTGAGTGCATTTCCCTCACTATCCTACATCACCCTTACCTGCTGCACATCTTTTCCAGCTTGGTCCCTTTGTCTAGCTAATTGGTATAGGTCCTTTTCTCCCTCTTTAGTGTTCAACCTTTCACACAACTCTCCATATGCCTTATCCTTAGCCACACCTCTGCCATGCTCATCTCCTTGTACTCCTGTCTACTTTCTTCTTCTCTCCAACAATCCCACTTCTTCGCCAGCCTCTTCCTCTGCATAATCTCCTGTACTTCCTCATTCCACCACCAGATCTCCTTGTACTTCTTCCTCTGCCAGATGTCATACCAAGCACCTTTCTAGCTGTCTTCCTTACCATCTCTGCTGTGGTTGCCCAGCTATTTGGTAACTCTTCATTGCCCCCCAGTGCCTGGCTTAACTCTTCCCTGAACTCCACCTCACAATCACCCTTTTTCAACTTCCACCATTTGATCCTTGGCACTGCTCTCACACTTGTCCTCCTCTTCTTGATCACCAACATCATCCTACAGACAACCATTCTATGCTGCCTAACTACACTTCCCCCGGTCACCACTTTACAGTCTCCAATCTCCTTCAAACTGGCCCTCCTGCATAGGATATAAACCACTTGTGTGCATCTTCCTCCACTCTTGTCCGTCACCCTATGCTCCTCCCTCTTCTTAAAATACACATTAACCACAGCCATGTCCATCCTTTTGCAAAATCCACTACCATCTGACCTTCTGCATTCCTCTCCTTAGCACCATACCCGCCCATCACTTCCTCATCCCCTCTGTTCCCTTCACCAACATGCCCATTGAAATCCGCTCCAATCACCAGTCTCTCACCCTTGGGTACACTTCACCACCACTTCATCCAACTCACTCCAAATTTTTTCCATGTTCATTTTATCCCACTTATTAGCTATCTCTTCTGAAGTAATTCCTACCTCCCTTAACCCTTAAATCTTATTAATTAACCATTATTTAAACTCCTCTAATAAACAAATAGGAGACCACCAAGGTCTCATTTTTTTCATCGTTACCCAGCATTTTTTGGTACATGACCTAATATAGTCATTGGATGGGTTTCAAAGCTTTTAACATATACTCCTATTAAATGTAAATTGTACCTTGGGGAACAATGTGTGGATTCTGTGTTCTGGCTCCTAAATTCACATTTCTTCAGAAATCTACCTTATTACATTTTTCTAAAGCCTCTGATACATCCTCACTACTGCAAACAAGGTTCCAGTTCCCACCTACAAATAATATTCCCTACTGGAAACTTACTACTCACAAAAGTCTCCTGAACTCAACATTATCTTTAGGTGGAATATAAACACGTTAGTGTAATCCTCATCCACTAATAAATAACCTTTTGCCAACAGAAATCTGCCATTGCCTTTTTTCCCTTCTTTCACTATTAGCCCTATCTCACAATCAACATTACTACCCATTTCCTTTGTCTCCAGTGTTCTGGTGAATGTCAACCATGAAACCATTTCTTTTTTGCCAAAGGCTATCTATCCAAATGCATTTCCTTTAATATTGTTATATGAACCTTGCACTTCATATAATTCCACACTCTGCTTTTGTCCATACTTATAAGACTGATTATATTCCACATTAATTCTGTCAAATAGCTATTCTGATAAAAAGCCATTCCTCCCACATATTTAGCAAAGCAGCTCATTTGAATGTGTATATCTACAATGCTTTCATGGACACACTAGTCTTGTAGGCAGGTCTTGCACACAGTTTAGTCTTCTCATATGTTATTTGAGTCCATGTCACATTTCCTTAGACTTTTTGCTTCAATAAAAAAAACTCAATAATAAAAACAATTCCCCCCAACCTCAACTCACAGCAAACACGTTTCTAAAATAAGAAAACTTTTCCAAAGAAGCAGTTGCTCCAAATCAATCAATGTACAGGTGTTACCTATTCAGAAGTTACGGTTAACTGTGGAAACGAAGACATTAAAACCAGTATTCCTACTTAAGATTGCCATCTGTTATTTCTATCCCCTCTATTTTGTGAAAAGTAACTTGCATGCTTTCAGTAAACATTAATTTTTATCCTTGACAAAAAGTATGCTGGTTAATGTTAAATTAAATGGTACAATGTTTGTACTTAATGACATGTAGCCACGGTGGTGCAGCGGCAAGTGTCACCTCACAGCAAGAGGTTGTCCCATTCGATTCTCAGCTGGAGCGCCTTTTGTGTGGAGTCTGCATGTCTTCCCCGTGGTAGAGTGGCGTTCGAAAGACATGCGTGAATGGGCATGCCTTCGTTGAAGGTTGGGCATCAAGCTGGCACCTCAGCACTGTAAAAATCTACTGCCAATCATTAACGGACCAGAGTTCCGCTGTGGCGACCCCTAACAGGGAAAAGCCGAAAGAAGAAGAATGTTTGTACTTAATACATTAAAATATTACAGTTGCTGAGGAGTCAAGTACTTGTACAACTATTCATTTCCTACAGTTTTAGACTTCATTTCTTACTTTACTTTTTATTTTTTGCTGAACTGGTTGACAATACTCCTCACTCAAAACACACCACCTAGACTGGTCATATAACTGCCTGGTCTTTCAAGCGGTTAGTCTTTCACATCTTTCATAGTTTTTTTCTGGTCTAAAAAACACCGTAGCACAATTTCAAACCTCATTTCTTACTTTAAGTTTTTTCATTTAAGTGCTTACTCATATCCCTATAAAAGTTATTTTCTTTGTACTTCAGAGATAAACAGTAAAAGTCATTCATAATGCAATGTCCAAACAGTTCATAAATAATCACTTGTACCTGCACCCGGATTATTTTCAGCCAAAAGTGAGAACCTCACCTGCAAGAAAGAACTACCATTTTTCACTGTTCCATTATGTCTCTTCTTGTTTCGTAAACTAAAATTAAAAAAATTAAAAAAAAAAAAAAATAATAATCTAAATTAATCACAGCATTTTCTTCACATACAAACAGCATTTTTTTTTTTAGTGATACATGATCATACACCACCACCAGCCAAAGATGACATTATGTTAACTTGCTTCATTCCACAGTACAACTAAAAGAGCACTTTCTTACTTAAACATAACCAACACATTCTGGCAGTGTCAAAACTGCCCCACCACCCAACTTGTATTTAAAATACCTGTAACTGCACAATATACAACGCTACTTTAAATTCATAATAAAATAACATACAATCATCAGGACACAAATTATTAAACAAAAATAAGTTTTATTTACAGTCACTTAAGTCCATTCAATATCCTTCCAAACAAGTGAGTTTTATAGTTCACCTACCAGTTTAACAGTCAAACATCCAGTTGTTTTTCACCTACTTCTTGCAAAATCACAGCTCACATGTCTGAACTACACATAGTCGGTTTAATGTTTTACAGTTCTCAGACTTAATAACTAATCACTTTATCATTGATCTCTTGATCATTTCAATCTCCAAAGGAAAAGGTCTGATTTGAGTGCAAGGTTCTCCTGACTGTTCTTCACGGCTCCTGGGCTTTTCTTTCTGACAGTCAAGCATTTCTCTTTGGAACAATGGAAAACATTTCACTGGCAAAGTCTCTCCTTAGGTTCTCCTAATGACAGGAACTTGAGCAGCTGAATCCACTTCAGCTTTTGGCTCTAAAAACACATTTGATCTTCAAGAAAAACAAACATTCTGAATACAGATGGATATAGCAAATGAAATAACATACTTGCCTCTCGGTATCAGCTGATTGTTGGGGATAAGCACTGTATACGCAGGAGAAGAATCATTTTGTACAAACACTTTGATGTCCCCAATTTTTAGCACCTTCCCTTTTTGCCACAATTTTGCCAGAAACACTGCTTTTTGCTGGTATGATAGTATCTTTACTGTTTTCTGACAGCCAGACTTAAAGCATAAATTTGATGTGCTCTCTCAATTACCAAATGTGGAGCACCAGTCCATTTCCTTATTTATTTCAAAAACTACAGTCTGCTCCTTCCAGTTTCTCTACAAAAATTCTGAGTGTTCTGTCTTAACTCAACTATTTTTGAAATATTTCTTTAGAAAGCCCACGTTCAGCTTTCTTTCCTTCATTTCAATAAATCCTGACAGATAATCTGAATGTCTACTTAAAGCTTTTTATCAGACTTCTGTCTTTTGACTTTGGAAGTGCATTTGATTTATTTTTTCCTTTAAATTACTGAAGTGTTCACTTGTATTAAGGCAGTAAGTTGAACTTTTTTTTTGCTAAACAGCTATGAGATTCTTCCCTGCCAGAACTTTCTTCTTCACTATTCAGTTTTCTTACTTTTTCCAAATTACTTTGCATAATAACTTAGCCAGTAATGACAATATCCCTAAATTATAACTTTTAATTTCTTGGTTTTCACACTGAGAGCTTTAACCAACATATTGCTCACTCGGCTGCCATCTTGGAGGCCCTCTCAACTTAGCACTTGCAAAGGCACTAAAGATCAATCATTCACCTTTAATACTGGGCTCTTCTTGTGCACATCTGCTGCTCAATATTTCTCCCCAGAATTTCAAATTTCAGTATTTTGTTTTTCTATATTACTGATAAAAATATCAAAAAATATAACAATTTAATTTATCATATACCGCCATTTCACTTAAATTAACAAAAAATCATAACTATGAAACTGATGTACAAACAGTACAACTATACATATATTTTCCTTTATCATGAATCTTCCACAAGACATGCATTTTTAAGGTCCGACTGGAAATTCAGCATTTGGCATAATCTGTGCTTTTAGTTATATGAAAAGAAAAATATTGCTCACACATCAGAAGCAGTTCTTGGCCTTCAGGAGTATTTGTATTATCAAAAGTTGCACCGTCTTTTCTATTGTGCCTTGCCTTCCTTTCCATTAGCTTTGTCTGCCCAAAATACCTCTAGATGGTAAATACAGCTAAGCATATATATTCCGATTACTACACAACAGTCGCATCTTCCTGCTAGTGCTGCATTTTCATAATGGCATTTACCAGTCTAATTACTCCAATATTCCCTGGTAATGTTTCCATTTTGGCATGCAAAACATAACAGCATACTTGCTGTATATAATGCAGGTCATCATGTGCCCTTCCAAGCCCTTCTATAGGAGGTTGATATTAACGATATACATATAGTAATTCCACTACTGTACAGCAATTTGACTAACTAAACTTCCCATCCTAAACATATATTGTTTCATACCCGATATAATTCTAGCCATCCTCACTAGAACACCCTGCAAGAGAGCTGTACTGTAACTCAATGCTTATATAACCCTATTACCATTGCATGAGGTATTGGCAGAACAGGTGACCACACAATTCAAGCACATCTCTAGTATCACTAGCAATGCAATTACATTCCCTATTACAGTGCATCTAGCCGATTTACTTTCTAGTTCTTATTCAAGACAAAAATTATAGTAATTAATTCACCCAACAGGTTCAAATAATCAACCAGCTTAATTACATATTTGACTAAATCGCCAGTACGCAAGTATCAAACACAGATAAAGTTTGCAGCTACCTGACATAGTTCTTGGCAATAATTAGAGCTGAACAAGCATGTTATTTATTATTACAGCCCAAACACACTGGCAGAGTCCTGTTTTTGATGTCTCTATATACTCGTTTACTCAATGGTAATGACTCATTTTGGATACTTAAGACATAACAGCTTCCCATTTAAAGTAAAATATGTGCCCTTTCTGGAATTTGTCTACTATTACATTAATATTACCACATTATACATTCCAATTTTATTACTGTATGTCAATCTGACTACCCTTCTTTAAAGTATAATGGCTCAGAATTAAAGATGACCTCTCCCTGCAGACTCTCACTATATACTAATGGGCCCATATTTAATATCACCAGCTTTTTCTCAGGACATATTAACCTTTACTCTCCTGACCTGCCCCATCAGAAATGCAGAAGTCATACTAATATATGTCTAAGACATCCTTATCAAATTTTTCTGACATGGCTTACATTACCCAAAACATATGACAAAAGCTGAATATATAGCCTTAAAATACAGTTTACATATCTCCAAAGTATGATTAGTAAAATTATAGTAACACTTCACTGTGTTAAGTTTAGACAAGCAGCCACTACCCTCATTATATCCCCATCAACCCATTTGACTCAACAGCCATTAAAAGCATTCAACATACCTACAGAGGTATTTACAATTCTTACTGATTTTTTTCCAAAATGTTTGTGCCTTGTGTGGCAACGGCTGCTTCGGTTCCACAGAGAAATATGCATTGTCTGTCTTGTTTTACCTCAAAATCTACAGAAAATAAAGAATCAAGGGCAAATACCAAAGGTATGTCAAGTTATAATGCTGACAGACTCTTAGAAATTTGATTTTTAAGTTCACCATACTGTATGTTTGATGGTCTGTTGCTAGAGAAGCCTATAAGGCCTAATACATTCAAAGAACTCCACAAACTGGAAACTATACTGAAGCATGGCCAAAAATGCATAGATCAAGCAAAT
The DNA here is from genome assembly GCF_019279795.1 of Protopterus annectens. Taxonomy (NCBI): domain Eukaryota; kingdom Metazoa; phylum Chordata; order Ceratodontiformes; family Protopteridae; genus Protopterus; species Protopterus annectens. Next base: position 681,310,861 of record NC_056745.1, on the reverse strand, counting down.
CGGACTTCCACCACTCAAGAGGATGCATATTAGAAAGAAGAGATGTGAAAGATAAAGGAAATTATGTTTTCGTGTTGGTCTAACTGCCAGAGTCCCCCAGGCCTCCCCCAGGCCTGCACTTTCCTCTATGCTACTGGCAAATGCTTGCTCCCTGGATAATAAGATGGACTACTTAAGGCTGGAGTTCTCCATGCAAAATAACGCGAGAAACAGTTGCTTGCTTGTGTTCACAGAGACGTGGCCAAGTTCTAATATAAATGATAGTGAAATCTATGTGGATGGGATGACACTATTTCGAACTGACAGGAACCAGTCCGTCAGTGGTAAATCTCGAGAAGGGGTGTGTGCATTTACGTACAAAACTGGTTTACCAACTGCAAAGTTGGTTACCACCCACTGCTCTGAGAACACTGAGTTCATGTCACTAAAATGTAAACCCCTTCTACTTAACAAGGGAGTTTAGTGGTGTGAGCATCACAGCTGATTACATCACTCCCTGTGCCAATACCAATGAGTCAGCGGCCACTGGCCACACTTTACCAGTCCATAAATGATACGCAAAACAAGAATCCAGAGTTTGCTTACATAACAGCAGGTGACTTACTTCAACCAAGCCAACCTGACATCTGTACTACCCCACTACCACCAGCACGTGAACTTCGCAACAAGGGGGGAGAACATACTGGACAAGGTCTTCAACGTAAAACTAGTTTATAAGGTAGTAACCCATCTACATTTGGGTAACTTGGACCAGCTTAACATTATGCTAGTTCCTGCATACAGACCACTGTTAAACAAAAGTAAACCATCAAAGAAACAAGAAAGGTATGGCCACAGGGTGAAGTGCAGCACTACAGAATTGCTTCGAAAGCACAAACTGGAATGGGTTTAAGGAGGCGGCCACAGTGAATCACGACATCGACCTAGAGGAGCATACAGAGTCTGTGATGGCCTATATCTCAAAGTGTGTGGATGATGTGGCAGTCACCAACAGCATCACCACACAGGCAAATCAGAAACCCCGGCTGACGAGTGGGGTATATGAGCTCCTAAAAGCACGGAATGCTGCATTCAAATCAAAGGACAAGGGCACCCTCAGGGAAGTCAGGGCAAAGCTCAACAGAGGAATAAATGAGGCAAAGCGTGGCTATGGTCAGAGAATTCAAGTTCACTTCTCTGACCTGAGGGACGCCAGGCATCTGTGGCAAGGGATACAACATATAACAGACTACAGGCCTATTTCTTCCCAATGTGATGAAAACACCGAATTCCTAAATTAGCTTATCATCTACTTCAGCAGGTTCAATGAAGGAAACAATACCATGGCAACAAATCTCCCATTCAAACAAGGTGATGAAGTGCTCTGCCTCAACCTAGCAGATTTTCAGAGGACCCTAAGTTGAGTAAATCTTAGAAAAGCAGCTAGTCCTGATAACATTCAGGGGTGGGTAATCAGAGACTGTGCTGCTTGCTCAACTGTCAACCGTACTTGCAGACATATTCAACACATCTCTGTGCCAGGCTGTAGCACCCAAGTGCTTCAAGAATACAACAATCATACTACTACCCAAGAAGTCTCAGCCAGCAAACCTAAATGATTATCGTACAAGTGCTCTCACCTCCATGGTAGTGAAGTGTTTTAAGCGGTTGATCAAGGACCATATAGCATCAAGCCTACCTGCAAGACTGGACCCGCTCCAATTTAATTATCGATCCAATCACTCCAAAACAAATGCCATTTTATTAGCACTTCACAAATACATGGCACATCTGGAAAACAAGAACTGTTAAGTTCTGATGCTATTCATCGATTTCAGCTCTACCTTCAATATGGTCATTCCACACCATTTGACAGAGAAGCTGGTCCAGATGGGCGTCAGCACCCCCTTCATGCAACTGGACTTTCTCATTGACAGACCCCAAAAAGTATGCATGAGTAAAAACAAGTCAAAGAGGATAACATTGAGCAAGGGAATCCCTCAAGGATGTGTCCTGAGCCTGCTACTGTTCACAATGCTGATGCATGACTGCATCGCCAAGCACAGATTGAACCACATCATGAAGTTCGTGGATGATATCACAGTTGTAGGTCTTATCAGCAATGGTGACTAAACAGCTTAGAGAGAGGAGGTGAACCATCTGATCAACTGGTGTAACATCAATAACCTGGCTTTGAACGTAAATAAGGATGGCGCAGTGGTGCAGCGGTAGCGTTGTCGCCTCACAGCAAGAGGTTTTCCAGTTCGATTCTCTGCTGGGGAGCCTTCTGTTTGGAGTTTGCATGTCCTCCCTGCATTCATGTGGGTTTCCTCCGGGTACTCCAGTTTCTTCCCACATTACAAAGACATGCATTTCTCCCTGGGCCTCCGCTGAAAATTGGCTTTGTTCCAAGTCGGACTTTACCTGTTAACAAATAATAAATAAAATAAGATCAAAGAGTTAATAATGGACTACAGGAGGAATCAGGAAGCATATCATCCCCTCAGAATTAAAAGGGAAACAGTTGAGAGGGTGAAGAGCACCAAATTTCTGGGGGTGCACATCTCAGAGGACTTGTCATGGTTGACAAACACTAATTACATTGTCAAGAATGTCCACACTGCCTACGAAGGCTGAGGAAAGCAAACCTTCCACCTTCTGTCCTCAAAGCCTTCTATAGGGGTACCATCAAAAGCACCTTGACAAGCAATCTCATAGTTTGGTATGGGAACTGCAAGACTTCGGACTGCAAAGCTCTCCAATAGGTGGTGAGGGTAGGGGAGAGGATTATAGGGTCCTCACTCCCATCCTTACAGGACCTGCATGAGGCTCAGTGTAAAAGCAGAGCCAAAAAGATAGTCAATGACCTCACTCACCCTGCACATGGAGACAGCACTTTTTGTTTGTCTTCAGGCAGGCATTACCTCAGTATGCGTTGCAAGTCATCCAGACTTAGCAGCTTCTTTCCACAAGCCATCAGACTGTTGAACTCTGATAACATACACAATAACAGGACATCAGATCAATCAGTTACACAGCTGAAGGAAAAACTTCTCTGTGCAATATTCAATGCAAATTGCACTAAATGGTGCAATAGCTAAGCTGGTTCTTCCCTCATATTCTGTACAATATATACATGTGCAATACTGAATGCTGCTACTAGTTATATGAGGAAAACCGATATCAGGGCAGCTGTCTACTGTTACTGTGTTAAACAGCCATGTGTTTTTTCTTGTATTTATGAGCTGCCTGCACTTGAGACCAAAACAAAATTTCGTTCAGCTTACAGTGGTTGGGCCTGAATGGCAATAAAGCTTATTTTGACTTTTTTATATATTGAATGATAGTTTCCAATACTAACATTCAAACTAGTTTTCCTCATATTCCACAAGCTTCCTTTTTCCATCAGTTTCTGTTTGAACAATGGAAAAGGCAAGGAATATTTCTTAAAACTTGGCTGATCTTCATCACTGATTTCTCTGTCTCACTCTCACAGAATAACTCTTCAGCCACCACATGAATTTTCACATTACTTCAGACAATTATTCTGTTCTTATGAATCCACAGAAGCTCTGATCCTAGCAAGAATAATAACTTAAAGTAAGCCAAATACACCAGTCAGAATTTCATTTTTTTTTTGCTGAAAAAGTTATACAGCTGTGAGAAACTAAAATTTTTTGGTCTGGTATCTGCAGTTGAAGTAGTCATCAATTCTGTAATCCGTTTATCTAGTTTGGATATTATACAGCTCTGTGACCTTGCTGCCGAGGGGCTACTAGATGCAAAGTGCTGTCTCCATTTTTATCCTCTACTCTGCAGCTGAACTTCAGCTGCCAATAAGCTCTTTCCATTCACTGGGTCTACTGGACTTGGCTTAGCCTCCCTGTGGGCTCAATCCAACTCACATTCAAGGCTAATAGGAAACTGAAGATGCTGGTGCAGCATCATACTGCTGCTGGGGAGTGTGCTTTAAGCATATGCTACCCCTCTGCAGCCTCAAAAGCTCCACAATTGCTACCTTTGGGAGCAGTATGCCCATTCCCACTCATGTACAACCTCTAGGAACACCTCTTCCGCAGCATGGAGATAATCCCTCCAGCACCCACGACAATAATCAAACATAGGTCATCTGGGGTGCAGTAACGGCTTTATCCCTCTGTGCCACAGGGCTGTGCTCCTTCCCACTTTCTTGGATGCTAATGACACACAATATGGTCCATATGACATTTCTTCTGTCTAAATCCTCCCTTGAGTGCAAGATCTTCATGTATACACAAAGATGTGGCACTACACACTGATCACAAGTTGGTCAACATCCTTTTTATTTAAAGCTGAAATTAATATAATTTTATTTTATAACCACCACCAACTGAAGCAATCAAGTCTTAACATCTACTTGCATTTCTTTTCAAAAGTACAATTTCTGTACTATAAATCATATTTTACTACAGAGCCTATACTTAAAGCTTTACTTCAGAGGACATGAGTGAAAAGTGCTATTAATCAATTTGATATACTCTGCAATTAACTACAAATTAGTAAAGAGTAATGACATCATAAAGGATCCGACTGACAACTCAGGACAGAAAATAGCCAAGGCCAGAAGAACTAGAGGGCAGTTTGCTGGACGCAGGCTCTTAGCCAGTGCACATTTTGTAGCCTACTGCCTGATAGTCTAGTGGCCCTAGCCGCAGAACAACTGGCAGTCAACTGCTGCAGCTGGCCTCCTTGATCTAAAATAAATTTGCCGCTTTGCTTTACAAACAGTAGACACCTGAATCAAACTGACATGAAAAGTGACAGAAAACAGCTGGTAGGCTTCAAGCCTCCATGCATAAATATGAAAGGTGTCTAACTACAAATGAAAGAAAAGCCACTATACATTAGTTATGACACTGAGGCATGTTTTAACAGAAAATTGTCTTACTCTACTTGCTGAAGTAAACTAGTTCATAAAGACATGACTTGCTACCCATGTAGCTCATCAAAATGTCCCAACACATAGCTTTTCTGTGTTACACTACAAAATCAGATTAGCAAATATTATCTGGTTTGTAGCATCTAAGACAAACTACAGCTTCTGACAAGCAAATACGAAAAGAGTTGTATTGCAAGACAAATCGCAACGCTTCGGGTCAAGAACAGGATTAGGATGCCATATATTAATACATAAGCATCAAGGGCAACTCCAAACCACCCAACTGACCACAGCAGCTTGTAATGGAAGCAAAAAAAGCAAATTAGTTACAGTTCAAGGTTTTACCCTCTGCAACTGACATGTAACATGAGCTCTAATGTTTTAAATAACCTGCAAGTACTTAGCCAAAGAAAGAGTTGAGACAATTCTGCTTACTGAAGGTGCGCACTAAAGACCATGCATTTGGCTGCAGCACACATCTGCAATAGAAACTCTGCTAAAAATGGCCTGGAAGCAGCAGCCACTCTAATGCAGTGGGCTCTGGCCATAGCATCATCCAATAAGGAGCTAACCTTCTGATGGCCTAATACTTTATTAAACACGTACGTACCATTCAGGAATACAACAAAGACATTTGGGTAGGAAAGCTCTTCACCACACAGCAGATTCACATCTTCTACACCCAAGTTGAAGGCTAACTTGATAATCGGGCCATCCTCCATGTCAGTTGTAATATGGGTCATCAGAGCTAGGTTCTTCACTAGACCGCAGGCCTACAGAAAAAGGAAGAAGAAGCAATTTTAAATCTACAAAATATCTGCAAAAACAGAATTACGTAGGCTCACTGTAAGCAATTAAAGCTTAGGACCTTTTGCCATTAAAAAGCATTAACACTGTTATCCATGTTAATATTTCTATATAAAATGCCTAACAAAAGCCTAACTGCATTCTGAAATAGAGATTTTTCATGTGCTTGGTGTTAATTCAAAAATATGGTGAACAACTGACTTACAAAATGCATCCATATGTATATTTGTTAGCCAGGTTATGTTCAACTTGTATATGCAGTGCCAAGAGGAAAACAATGGATTAAATTGTCCCTATACTGCTGATTATAGCAGACTGCTAACTAAAAAACTGGAGAAACAAAGTCAAATTCACAACACAATTAATTAAAAAAATACATACAGTGCAAGCAAAGTTTGGCAAGCATGCTTAAGACATTGCGTTGGCAGCACATTAAAAGGATTGATTGGCCAATAATAAACCATATGTTCTTATAAAAAATAATCTCATAGGTGCTACATACAGTCCACCGACCACAATCTGGAAATTTTTCTGGAAGCTCTCACATCAACAAAGATATGTGTGTGTGTGTGTGTGTGTGTGTGTGTGTGTGTGTGTGTGTGTGTATATATATATATATATATATATATATATATATATATATATATATATATATATATGTATATATATGTATGTGTGTGTCTATATGTACACAAACACACGTGTATACATATTTACACACACCTGATGAATGCCATGACTGGACAAACAAGCACGCTTATTTCCAGGTGCATCACCCTGCCCTCTAACCACTACTGACCATCTGCTTGCAGATCTAGGAATAATGAATATTTGCCTCTACACTGTTAACTAATATACTTGTAAATACTCACCCAACTTGCAAGGAACCTGACTGACTAAAGCTGGTCCTTTTCATAAACCAAACAATGTCTTCTTCAAAAACTAATTGATAGGTTGAAAGCATATCATCTGTATCTAGCCTCCAAGCCCCTACATAACTTTTTGATTGGACTGAATTCTGCAATGCAAACTGCTAGAATGAAAGAAGTCAGAGGACCATAAAAAGGCAACACTCTGAAGGTCAATTCTTGCATCACTGGTATTCCAAAGGAGCTAGGACTCCTAGAGCAAAGAACAATGACAATTACGCTTACTGAAGGTATGTAGTGAAGACCATGCAAGTGGTTGCACCACACATCTGCAACAGAAACATTGCTGATAAATGGCCTGGAAGTAACCAATTTAATAGACTGGGCTCTGGCCTCAGCATCTTCTGATGAGCAGCTAACCTTCTGATGGCAAAATACAATGTACCTGACAATCGGCCTGGAAAATGATTGGCATATGAAGTCTTCTCACCCTGGAGCAAAGGAAATGTAAAACTAGCCTATCATATTAAATTTGTGCAGCCATGTAACAAAACTCTCTAATTATGATAATCGATGATCATGGAGTAAAAGGTTTTCTCTCATGATTGCTGCCCCCCCAACCCACACACCATTGCCACCAAAAATACTGAGAGAGAAACATAACAGTTCAGTGAGTATTCAGATACCACCTTTGAAAGGAGACATTACATCATCCTAAAGGGCATCTGATCCTAATGAAAGGTCAATATGTTTCCTAAAAATAAACCCAGAAGCCATGATATTCTTCAAAAAGAGGTGATGGTTACCAGGAACAGCATTTTCCACAAAATTACCTTAAACACTACCAAACTAGCAGGCACAAATGGTGGTCAGGCAATAATGAGGTTCAGGCCACATAGAAGGGAAGGGACTAATGCAGCACTCCTTTAAGGAACTGCTTAGCCAGACAGTGATGGACTACAACTCTGCACTCTATAATGTCAGACAGTACTTAAAATGCACGCATGCTGACTAGAGTAACTGAAGATTGAATCATGTCCGAGACAAGTCAGGCTCACCTGTAAGCTAACAGGATGATGCAGTAACAGTAAAGGTTTACACAAAAGCAGACCTGACTATGTGACAGCATATAGCAGTACAGCCTTCTTAGCAGTCTTAATGATGTTCAAAACCTTAGCCAACAAATCTGTCAGGATCAGGGACTCTGCACTAGGAGCTAGGTGACATGCAGCACACCGTCACCCTAGACATGGCGGGTGCTTTCTTTGCTAGGAATGGGTACATGGGTAAATTTGATACAGGAGGTAAGCCTGAGAGCCACACCCTTCTCAATCACCAAAAGAAAAAGAATTAGTCATGTTTTTATTTCCCAGTACTATGACACGTGGGAATAACAGGAAGACATATGAGAGGGTCCTATACCACAGAGTTTCCATCACAACTCCCCCCTTGTCCTGCTGAACCAAGCAGGAGAAAGGAGAGACATTTTCCAGGTGGCAAACACAAAAATGATACACTTACCATAACAATACATCTTCATGATCCACATCTGTCCTGTTCCAGAAGGTAGATTTGGTCAATGCATGTCTTACCAATTTGGCTTCAAAGGCTTTCCCAAAATCTAAAGCTCTTCCCCAACTCTCATAATGCTCCTTGTCATTCACTTCTACAAATCTAGTTTGTCTGCTAATTAGCTAAAAAGCTAAAATAGAGGCCCCAGGGTACCTAAAACTAAGGCGTACATATCCTCTGTAGCAAGATCTCGGATTCTGTCAAACTAGGCCAATAGATACTATGACGATCTAGCAAGAAAAGACAGGACAGTATGTTGACGTGGATGGATGAGTATTATGAAGCTCTACTGTTATGGCAAGTACACATTTTATATCTTACTTGATCCAATTTATCCACTTCAATAAGTGGAGACAGAGCTCCTAGCTGTATGTATCGGGAGAAACCTGCAAACTCTTTGGACTACTAGATATTACAAGACAGAAGAAATACAGCTGACTGAGGGTCAAAGATGATAGCGAGAGAGAGGGAAAAAAAGGAGAAAACTGATTCAGATTAGGGTAAAACAAAAGGATATGGACAAAAATTCTTCTATCAAAGTTCACAGGAGGGACTTTGCATGCTAGCAAGCCTAGTCAGCTCCTCAGGAAGATCTGATTTCTCCAACAAAAGTTCCCACCACAGCTGGTCTTCATTTAGCCCATCCCACAGAGAAGACTCTGTAGCTTGTCTACAGAGTGAAGACCATATAGGTACAAAGAGGGAGCTCCTCCATTCATATGGATTGGGACAAAATCTATTTTCCATCTGCTTTAGGGGTGGTTACAGAAGGACTTGCTAACTCCAGATCATATCCTGCACCCTTAAGGAGTTCTTTTGGCACCAGGTGTTTCTATTCAAAGATTCAAAGAAACTTTGTCATTTAGGACCACACAAGTGCAGCCTAAATAAAATTACAAAGTCAGCTCACGAGAGAAATGCAGTGCAAATAACATAAGAAAACAACACTTATGACATGCAAGAGGTATTTCACATTACATAAACACACTCAATATCTATTATCCAATGAAAATACCACCACCAAACCCTTTCACACTTAACATAGAGAATAAATAGAGACTAGTGTACAGCAGCGGTTTAGTTACTATATTGTACTTGGTAACCTTAGACATGACTAAGTATAGCCATCATATTGCATAATAGTTAATACTGGCAGTAACTGCTCAGAGCAGCAGGTTAAATGAAAAAAAAAAAAAAAAAAGAGGATTCAATGCATCAGATATTATGGTTGGTGTCAGAGTTAAGTCTCACAGTTGTAGGATACAAACTGTTCCCGAATCTGGTAGTCCTACAGAGGAAGCTGTAGTACCTTCTTCCAGACACAAGTTATAAGAACCAGTTGTGGGCCGGACAGGTCGAAATCAGCTAGAATTTTGTATGTTCTCTTTCTTGCTCTTGTAAAGAAAAGCTCCTGAATAGAAGGGAGGTTTGTGTCCAAGATTTTGCCAGACACCCTCACTACCCTCTGTAATTTCTTCTCAGCAACTGTGCAGTTGTTGAACCATGCTATCAAGCTCCTAGTGAGGATGCTCTAGATAGTTTCCCTATAAAAAGTGGTAAGAGCAAACAGTGGGAGCCTGGCCTTTTTGAGCTTTCTCAGGAGGTGAAGCATCTGTTGAGCCTTGACTATATGGTTGGTATTAACAGTCCAGAAGAGATCTGAGATGTGAAGGCCCAGGAACTTGGTTTTGACTTTCTCTACTACCTCCCCTTTGATAATGAGTGGTTGGTGAACTGCTGCCTTTTTCCTAAAGTCCACAACATTTCTTTGGTCTTATTAACATTCAGGTCCAGATTGTTCCTGTCATACCAAGCAATCAAATTGTCCACCTCATTCCTGTAGTTATGCTCATCCCCACCACTGTGACCCACAACTGTGTTATCAGCAAATCTTATAATATGGTTTGAGTTGTGTTTTGCAGTACAGTCGAGGATGGTGAAAAGCAAGGGGCTGAGCACACAACCTTGGGGAACACTTGTATTCAGGACTGTGTTGAGAGGTGTTGTTTCCAGCGCATGTCCATTGGGGTCTACTAATCAAAGTCAAGAGTCCAGTTACATAGGTGCTTGGTTATCCCGTGTTTCACAAGCTTATCCACCAGTTGCATCGGTATCACAGTGTTGAACACAAAACTGAAGTCAATGTACAGCAGCCTTATGTAGTTGTTTCTCCCTTCTAGGTGTTACAGTGCAAGGTGTAGTGTGACTTGTATTGAGTCCGCAGTCTATTTGCTTGGTATGCAAACTGGAGCAATTCAAAGGACTTGGGCAGACCCGCAGATAAATGTTTCTTCACAATTCTCTCAAAGCACTTCATGACGTTTGAGGTTAAGGCGACCGGTCTGAAGTCATTCAGACAAGTAGGGATGGGTTTCTTCAGAAGTGGGACAATACTTATTTCCTTGAAATGCGGGGGGAACTTCTTCCATAGCAAGGGATGAGTTGTAGATGTCTGTCAGTACCAGACGTAACTTATCAGCACACCCCTTCAACAATTTGCTAGGTATGTTATCTAGTCCAGCAGTCTTCCTAGGATTCACCTTCTTAAGTTGAAGTTTCACCTCCTTGGAGTTTAAGATGAGTTCTTTGTCAGTGTTTTAGAAGGTACTGTGGTGGTGTTCTCCTCAAACCTGCCAAACAGAGAGTTCAGTTCATTCAGGAATTCCAAGCTGTCATCACTTTGTGGTGTTCTGGTTGGTGAGCTGCTATATCCCCTTGCCAGAGGCTTCTCCAGTCCCTCATGTCTTGGAACCAGATCTGAATTTTCCTCCCATACTCCCTTCTTTGCCTCTTTGATGCCCTTTTTCAGATCTTGCCTGGCAGCCTTTAACCTTTGTCATTTGCCCTGAACGCTATGTTTCTTTCCCTCAGTAGCTCGTAGAAATTCCTGGTGAGCCAGGGCTTCTGATTAGCTCTTATAGTGATGGTTTTCATGGTGGTTACATCCTCCACATATTTATGTAGGCAAAAACTGATTTAGTATGGGTGTCTATGTCTAACTGGAGGTTGTGCGTAGCCACTTCTTTGAAGACCTCCCAGCAGGTGGTATTGAAACAGTCCTGAAGGCAATCCATGGAACCCTAAAGCCAGATTCTGATCTGTTTAGTTATTTTTTCTCTGATCAAAGCCATTTTATAGGTAGGCAGAAACAGGATGGCAGTGTGATCAAGGCTGCCTATGCTGGGGTGCTTCAAAGCTTTAAAGGCTCCTTTAATACTGCTGTAAGCTTTTGCCCAAGGTATTCTCCCCTCTGGTGGGGAAATCCACATACTGATAAAAATGGGTTAGCACCTCCTTAAGCTCAGCTCTGTTGAAATTACCTGCTATCACATGTGCAAATTCTGTGTTTCTGCTTTGTAGCTCACAGATAATATTAAGTTTATTTTGAGCTTCAGATAATATTAAGTTTATTTTGAGCTTCAGTGGTGTTAGCACTGAGGGGGACATACACTGCTGTGACATATATCCCACTGATTTCCCTTGGCACATACAAAGGTCTACATTTTAGTGTCAATATTTCCACATCTTCGTAGTAGTATGATTGAACAAGCTTAGTCTTTGCACCATCTGTTATTAACATAGATGTATACACCACCACCATTAGCTTTACATACATCTGCTCTAAAGAGTTAGCCCATCTAGGTTCACAGGATTGTCACTAATGTTACTATGTAGCCAGGTTTCAGAGAAAATGAACAAAAAAGTGTCCCTCACCTTAATTTTTGTGAGCGCCATTCTCAAATAGTCCATCTTGTTATCCAGTGAGCAGACATTTGCAAGTAATACTAAATGTAATGTAGGTCTGTGGGGGTTTCTCTTCAGTTTAGCAGCAGCTCTGCCTCTGCAGCCGCTTTCCAATTCTTTCACATCTTTTTCTTTTGTAGCTGCTGAGCCAAATGTTGTACTAGTATATTCCACATCAGTTTCAGTGTTTTTTCTTTGTACACTGGGGTCTCACTGTCTTCCACCTTGGTGTTATTGGTTATTCTTCCATTGATGCTGATGCTCTGGATACAGATACTCCTCGTGTCAACTCATTCAGGATGTCTAGGAAGGAGGTCAGACCCAGGTTGCCACCAAAGAAAGTTTATTTTTCGGTGATGCCATCATCCACATTCAAATGTTTGGTACCAAAACCATACTCAGCACTGAGGATAACGGTTTGGTGCTGAAAACTAACAGCCCCATAGCCTTGGAGTTTTCATTTGGTTCAAGTCATGGTGTTGGTGGTCTCAGCAATGACTGCTACAGTTTTAGTGCCAGAGTTAATGGAATCCATCCCAAGGCAATCTCTTAGGTTGATAGAGCCCACGCAGGAGATAACTTTCACTTCAGTTCTATCCCATGACACTAAGACCTTTGGCTTCTCAAACCTGCACCAACAAAGATGAGTACCAGAAGGTCTCCAAAGTGCTTATACCTCTGATGAATACTCCTCTTCCAATCACTCCTTTGAGTGTGCCAAGAAAAAGGGAGTGTAAGAGGTGCACCTTGACTCTACCACAGCATCCCAACCTCAAATCTAGGTGAAGGTGAGGGCTCTCTTGATCCCTCCAGAAGACTCCAAATTCAAGGAAATCCTGAAATTGTCGAGACAGACAGCATCCTGACTCACTGATGATCTCATCCTTGAGGAAGAGAGCCTTCCCCGGATGACAATCTATTTGTGGAGGCTTAATGAGCACCTGCTGTGCCAAGAGCTTACTTCGTAGAAACAGGATAAAATCTTCTGATCGCCCAAGGACAGACCTGTTTAGAATAAGGTGGCTCTTCTTGCAAACGTAAGTGTGGTGGTAGTTTCTACAAAAAAGGAGTTTTCTGAGCACAGTCCAGTGATCCATACCCCAGATAAATATTTTTGGGTATAGGTAATGGATAATATGGGTAAAGTGTGCATTTACACATGGTACTCCTGCCATATGAGCACTGAACTACATGGTGGCACTTCACCCATTTTCAATGCGATCTGGTGGAGAAAACCCTTGACATGCTGAAAAAGTTGCCTCATACCTATTGACATTTTAAGAAAGAATCAAAGGTTGCAACAGTGAAAGGTATCTTATTTCTGTAAGGCTGATTCATAATGCAACAGATGGGACAGTGACATAGGAAAAATAAATTAAATGTACGCAGATGTAATTAAAATAAATGAAACATTGAACTAATACATAAACTTAAAATAACAAAAGGCTGGATAAATATAAATAACTAGCTAGACAGATTAACTGAAAAAACTGCAAAAATCTCAAGTTAAAATGAAGAAAGTGCTGGCTGAGTATGAGGTTTCATAAGAAGAGCCATTTCAAAAAAAAAAAAAAAAGTGTTAGAAGACCCTGAGATTTTCTGCGGTACCAGAAAAACTGAAAGGAACGGACTGTATTAATTTTATAAAAGCACAAATAAACAACTGGACTGGTGTCCCACCACAGAGTTTAATTGATAGGGCACATCCAATGTATGCTCCAAACCTGGCCATGAGAAAAAAGCCACCACCTTACTAGTAAATATGCAATCATACTTTTAGAAATTAATTCTGACAAAACTGACAGAAAGGAAAAGTGTTAAAAACGAGACAGTGTGTTTGTGGAAAATGATTATTCTCTAAACACCAGGCAGAACAGGATCAAATTTATCCCAGCAATAAGGGAATTGTGACAGGCAAATGTGAGATTCAATCTGCTATATCTAGCTGTCTTCTACATTCTGCTTTTTCCCGGTTAGGGGTCGCCACAGCGGATCACCTGTCCGCTCGATTGGCAGTGGAGTTTTACGGTGTCGAGTTGCCAGCCCTGGCGCCCAACCTTCCACAGAAGGCACACACACACACACACACACACACACACACACACACACACACACACACACACACACACACACACACACACACACACACACACACACACACACACACACACACACACACACACACACACACACACACACACACACACCTAGGGCCAATTTAGAGTGTCCAATCCACCTACAGCATGTCTTTGGGATGTGGGAGGAAACCGAAGCACCTGGAGGAAACCCATGCGACCACAGGGAGGACATGCAGACTCCGCACAGAAGGCACCCCAGCCGAGAATCGAACCATATATCTAGCTGTCGTCAGAGTATTTATTCCTGGAGGATCAAAGACATTTTTTATACAGAACAGGCTAAGAAGGAAATGAGGTTATCAACAAAATGTGAGCCAGCAAACAGAAGGGGAACTCTGCTCTTTATTCTTTTAACAAAGCTCAGACAGAAACTTTGCCATCGAAATCCTTTCCAACTTTCCAAAGGAAAATGCTTAACAGACGGGGGAAAAAGTTGACTACAAGAATCGGGGGGAGATGATCAGGAAGACCAGAAAAGCAGAAATAAATGAATAAATGGGAGATTATAAAGATCAATCACATTTGAGAAATATGGCTTAGAAAAAAAGGTGCTTGGCAAAGACTGAACTTTTGTTCATTTTGTTAAACTTCTGGGTGGACTGTACAGCACATACCCCACTTTATGCCATTAATGCTTAGGAAAACACTAAAGAGGAAAAAAAAAGTAATTGTAGGCAATAATGTTGTTCTCATTAGTATTTATCATGAAATGTTTCATACAAACTGCACATTATACTGTAAATGCAGCTTTGCAAAGTGTGCAGTCGAGGGCATTTTAAATGTAAGGGAGTCTTCAGTGACTGTTGTAGAAGTTAAAGATGTTAAATTTATACATAGTACTTCTTAAGTTGCAACAAATATAGGCAAGAGAAAAATGCTAACAGAATCAAGTTTAACAATGCTGCGATCCTAGGCTGCTGGGGTTGGAACTGGGGTGTATAACTGTACTGATTATATTATACATGGAATTAAGCTAATGCTTTTCCTTGTTTTTACAAGGATGGATGCCTAAAATAATGTCCCTGGTTTAAGCTGTAATTGAATAGGCTTTAAAAAACAATAATAAAAGCCATGAAAAATGTTAAATTTCTTGCATCTGCAAAGATATTAGCTACCCCCTCCCCATTCACACATGTTCAATGGGAAACAATCTGCTGCTAGTCAGATAGAATTAGTAAATTTCACAAAGAACAGAACTTAAGATTCCACCATGTTTTTTCTCATTGTTTTTACAAGTGCCAGCAATTAATCTTGAGAGAGCTCTGAGTATTCACTGCTGAGGGAAATACAAAATTTAAAGATACAATGGAAAGCAGTTCAGTGAAAAAGAAACTTTGAAATTATGGGAAGCAGCCTTAATTTCAAAGATTTTATCAGAACACACTGCACAGTTTAGGTTTGCTTGGGGCCAGTCAGTGCACTTTCTTAAAGCTGAAGATGAATGTTTTCTAAAAGCATACAAGCTGTTTTTCACATCTGGGAGGAGAACAGAGATAAGAAAAGAACAAAGTGTGAGAACACAAGATGCAACATGCACTTTAAGCATGTGTAACCTTAATTTTTTATTTAGGTAATGCCTGTGGGTGCAGCTGTCAATCGGGGCAATTGTTCCTATCTGGAGGATTAAACCATTTTCAAAATCTGCATAGTTTGCGTGATTAGTTAATACCAGATAGACTGCTCTTAAAATGTAATTAGTTTTTCATTTTGGAGTTATCATTAAAGCAAAACGTCTTGAAAATTGTCTCACAGGTTGAAATGGAGATAAACAACTGTATATAAGATCAGCCTGCCAAACAGTGTGCATGTAAGAGAAATGTTGGAAATACACATTCAAAAAATGTTCTATATAATAGATGGGGAACAATAGCTTTTTTTATCATAATGGCTACTGTATCCATATTATGTTGGAATGTAAAGGGCCTTAAAAGTATAGACAAAAAGAAGAGTATTGAATTACACCAAGAAATGTAGAGTGAAAATAGCATTGCTGCAGGAGGCAATCTGGAAAGAAATGAGCATGTGAATCTGATGAAGCAAAGACTTCAGGATGGATATTCAGCAGAATATCAGGGACAGAGGAAAAGGGGTGCAACAATACTGAATGACAGAGGGGCACCAATGGTAATAGCATAGGAAAAGGATAATGGTAAATTTGTGGGGCTATTGCCAAGGGAGGAAGACTACACTGGCAAGTACTTGCACTCAACCAAAAACGATTACTGTGCTTAAGAAAATTTTGGGAAAAAAATTCAGCTTTCAACAGGGAACATTACAGATGGGGACTGGAACTTGATTTGCAATAGTAAGGACGTATCAGGGAGACCTAGAAGGGAAAATACAACAAAAATAGTAGATTTCTAAAGAAATTTATGAAATATCTGGTACTGAAACCATATGTTCAGTAGTAGAAACTGTTGACAGAATTCATTCCCCAAGGTAAAATATTTCCACAGGAACATGCACATTTAATTGAAAGCTTCTACACACATCCAAAACCTACTTCAGATCATGCACAGATAAAAATGCAAGGACAATGAAGTAAAAATGAGACACTGGTGCTTTCCCACCTACCTGTTAAGAGTGGGTAGTTGAAACGTTAGAGTTATTAGGGAAGAGATTCTTCAGAAAAGATAGCTAGTGAGTGGGATACAATTAAATGGATTAAAAAGGAATTACTTACAGGGGCTGACAGAGGTTAAAGTAATGCAGAGTAAGGGTAATCTCACAGAACAAAAACAGGAGCAACTGCAATGTGTTAAAGAGAAAATACAGGAGTATTTTGGATAATATGCACAAGTTTAGGAAGACTGCTGTTAAGCAAGTATTTTTTTGAAAACTAAGTAGTACAAAACCTTTTGGCATAATAACTTATGCAACTGAAAGTAGAAAAGTTTATTGCCAAACATATGGGGCCTATAGCAAGGAAAATAACCAGAGATCTTGTAAAGGTATTACAGATATTTTAGAAATTTTAAGAAAATTTGTATAAAGCAAAGCAGTGTGAAAACTAGGTACATTTATGGAAGGCTTAATTATGCCAAGGTTAAAAGAGGAGGATCAACAAAAAATAGTTCAGATAAGAGAGGATATGCGACGTATAATCAAATCTGCAGGGTAGTCTCTAGGAACAGATAAAATTCCTGTGGAAGTCTGGAAGTTAGAAGAGAAGAAAGTGGCAAATATCTGGAATACTTTATTTAATAATATTTTTCAAGGAGGGATGTGCTACAGCATCTTGGAAGAAAGCTGTTGTCATATTACCCAATGAGAGAAAAGGGCCACCAGACCCAGCTTCATATGGACCCATTTCAATTTTAAACCATTATATGTTATGTCTATATTAGCTAAAAGAATGGCAACAGGGGTGGGAGGATGACATAATGGTTAAGGTGTTTACCTTAAAGACACAAGGTGCAGGATTCTCACATGGGGTAAACTAGCTAGGCTTCAAATGACCCAAAAGGGCAGTTAGCCTAGTACTAATCTATGAACCTATGAACAGTGTTGCCAAAACTGATAGATTTAGATTAATGTGGTTTTGTAGAGGGGAGGCAAACATCCAACACTAATAGAACAATGATCCAAGGAGCTTTTACTCAACAGGTGGCCTTGCTGCACAAAAACATCCTGACAAGGAGTACAGATCTCTTTGTACTGCAGGATTTTCAGGACAGTCTCCCCCAGAGGGTAATTACAGCACGCTGTTAGTGTGTCACTTCAGCAAACCAGGTCCTATACCATTTGTCAGGAGGTCATAAGGTTCTATGAATGTGAGTGATCAACTCATACTGCCTGCTTGTAAAATGCACATACCCAATTCAGCCAGCTTATTAATGATCAGGCTCTGATTCCACATAAGTGGCCCCCAGGTGTGTCAACAGCCTAAATGAAAAGCCTGGCTGTGCAATCAATTTGCTTCACCAAATAACAGAGGTCACACATCCAAGGACACTCATCTACTACTGCCCACAAAGCCTACTATACACCTTCCCTCTTGATAACAGTTCTTCAGAAAGCCAGGTTTAGCAAAACCAGCGCCCCCTTCTGGCCATCCAAAAAATGGTTCCCTCTTGTGTGGCCTCTTCTAGTTCAGAAGCTTTTTCTTCTGGACTCTCATTCAGGTTTTCTCTTATTCAACCAGCAAGATTCATCTGGACATACAGTCCTTCAAATTGACCTTATGGTTTCTCCAGTTTGGCTAATGCCCAGGGATTGAATAGTTGTATAAAATCTTACCATAACTATAGATGTCCTTCTCTTCCATGTTGCAGTATTCTTACTGTGGGATTTCCCGCCTCAGGTGACCCGACGTCGGCTCCTATAAAAAAGTTTAAGCCTGTTGCTGTAGGTATGTGGGATGTTACACGTAGGCAACCAGGCTTAAGCTTTAGTATAGGAGCCGATGTCGGGTCGCTTGAGGCAGGAATCTCACAGTAAGAATACTGCAAAAGGACATCTCTGCTTACCTTTCTAAGGTAGTCTATACCCTCACAGCAACCCAGAGGACATTTATCAGAAAACTATACAAGGGAAACTGGATCAACATTTTTTTGTGAGATACTCAAAAGGGTATAGACCCTTTTACTGCTCCCAATAATCCTTCTATTCGTCAGTTTCTGTCAGACATTTTTGGTAAACACCCTGGTTTTTCTAATCAAGTCCACCAACAGTCCATTTCTAGCCTTCAAAAGGTATTTCAACTCTACCCCCCCCCCCTGAAGCCTAAAGGATTTGTAAATATTCTCTTACAGTCTTGCTGAGATTCCTTCCCAAGGATTCTGTTCTGAGAGATTTTAATTTTGACACTTTCTCATTTTAAAACTGGCTGACATAACTAAAATAATTCTCCTGAAAAACACTGCATATAGCAACCATCACATCAGCCAAGAGGATCTTGTGAACTTACTCACATCCACCTTATCTAACTTTTTAGTACAACATTTTGTTGCATATAAACTCACCCTTCATGCCTAAAGTAGCCTCAGAACTGCACCTTAACCAATCTGCTGGTTTTCTTCTCATATCAGGCAGCCAAGATTTCACTTATAACTAAAAGCTGCGTCCAACTAATTAGGTAAAAAAAACTCCAAAATTAATTTGTTAGCATGGCTGACCAACTGTATTAATGACTACTGCTATGTCTTTAGTAATAAAAGGAAGTTGCACGGCATGTCCAGAGCTTTTTCAATGAAATAAAAAGCTACATCTTTTGCTTTTTACAGGAATCTATCAGTAGATGATACTTTTGCTACTATGACATGAGCTCCTGAGCATATTTTTGCAAGACACTGTAAACTCAATGTAATCCGAGGTCTAGGTCTTCCTTTGGAGTCATCATTAGAGATATTCTGTCATGATTTCACATAAGTTCTGGCTTCACTGTCTAAAGCATGAGGGACAAGACAAGACTGGTACAGCAACTCAGTCTGCCATTTTGTCTACTTACCCAGAAATGTAAATTGCTGGGACAGTAATGCCCCTTTTTATGCTCTATTGCCAGATCAGCATCAACTTACAGAATAAGGAACATGTACTTATACCTCCTAACTTGGCAGGAGGCACAATAGCCTGTCTGATCACAAATGCCAGAAGCAGCCACATGTATAAAACTACTAGGGATAGAAAACTCCCATTCACTTCAAACGTTTAGTGGGCAACACCCCCCTCCTAGAGACCACACTCTATGCAGCAAGTGGGAAGATCATGTAAATTCTTCACCCCAAAAGTGGATCATCCATCAGACACTGCAATATACTTGGATTACAGAAGGGGAAGACTCACCAGAAGTTTAATGAGGAAAGCCAGTCACTCCTGGGTCCACTGACTATGATCTAACACTATCAGGACTATGACTAAGTGATGGATTTCAAGTCACAGACTCCTCATAATCCAGTCCAAAAACTAAAATTATCAGAAGGGAAAAATAGCACCATGAAGATCACAGTAGTTATTAAGCCTATAAAATGCAGAAAATCTGAGCCTGGATAAAAAAAAAAAAGGTCCTTCACGCTAAGTGAAGATAAAAAAATAAAATAAAAAAAAAAAAATGCGGAACACCTTGCAGTTCCACATTAAACACAAATAGCTCCCATGTTTGGCGATTTTTGATTGGCCCATATTCCAGTACACAAGCCAATCAAAGAATTGCACAGAGAACCCTCTTCTGTTCAGTGTGGAACACCAGGCAGTTCCGCATTAAACAGAAGTAGCTCCATTTTGCAATTTTTTGATTGGCTTGTATACCGGCATACGGGCCAATCAAAAAGAAAAAGCGGAGGCTGTTTTGTTGGGATTTTAACCGGCAGTGTGGGACTCGGGATTGGGCTGCTGATCTTGGGACAGTCCCGCTGAAATAAGGATGTCTGGCAACCCTGATCCTAACTCAGTTGGATAGAACAACCTCCTAGGCTATCTCCAAGGACATAAATGACTGAAAAGGTAGCATGCATCTCAACATCTGTAAGGGCTGTCATCTGAACAGGAGTAAAAAAAGAGGACGTCTTACAATTTATGGTAAGCACATATACGGTAGCCAAGAAAGCACCCACTGCAGACAAATTTCCCCCAGAGGTCTCTGAACAGCTCCTGATAGGAGATGACAGGGAGCCCCTTCTCCTGCAAAGCTGTGGTCACTAAAGTCAAAACTCTGGATAAAACTCTCAGTACTGCAGGAAGCCCAAATGGCAACATTTTGCACTAAAAGCAAAGACCACTAGAAGAAAATTAAAGGAACCTTCTGTTCATATATGTAGATCTCACAAAGTATTGTGTTGAGGAGCACTCATTCAGTTGCATTATACAAGCACCATTGGGAAGCCAAGGTCATTAGCTTTTGAATATTCACCCTGCAGGAGATGATGTATGACATATGCAACCTTAAACTGCTAAAGTCTAGAAGCAGGTAGAATAAACTGTCCTGATCATGTCTAATCAAGAGCAAAGGCCTCACCTTACTTCTGCAAGTGGGACACATCCCCTACAGAAATATTCAGCGGCAAAGTCAAGGCCCATTCAAAGTCCTTGAATGAGTGATCCAACTGTTGAACTCTAAGGAGCAAGACCAACAAAGCTCCTGAAAAATTATCACTACCAGTACTCAAAAGCTCTGGCCCCTTTTGATGGTACTTCCAGATAGAGAAAGCGAGACAACCATCTCTGTAGGCACCTGCAGACTAGAGGTAAGACTACTGCACAGCATCCAAAGGTTTTGTCCCATTCTGCGAATTAACCAAAAGGGACTTAACAGCTTTCATCAGATGGCACCTTCATCACATCAGATACCTTTTGGAGCAGGATTGTTTGCCAAAGGATAATCAACTAGGTCTTGAACAGCCTCACAAAACAGAATTTTCCCCTCTTTAAAGTGGACATGCAGGGTACTGTTTCTGAGCTCCATCTTAAGGGAAGCACAGCTTCAGGCCACGTAATTCTGCAGACACACACACACGCATCAGGTCTGCAGACTTGGCTAAAGCATACACAAGCAGAATTACACTGGGTTACACAGGAGCTTACCTCCTTATTTGTCTTAACAATTTCAATGAAGCCCTCCTTGAGTCCATGCTAAAGCAGATTAACATTCTTCCAGTATCTGGTCTATGGTGTGGGACTGGAACTTGAGAAGGGGTGAGAAAGAAGTGAGGGTATTCAGTACAAATGTGGCAGAGATTTTTTTTTTACTACAGCAGTCAAGAGCTTTGATCTCTTTCTTTAATCTGGTTTCTCTCCACTGTCTGCCAAACATCTGCTTCCCCCATAGGGAACTATCAGGGTTTTCTACTTATTTTCCTTTCTCCAGTGCCCCCCCAGTGGCTGACTTGTACAGAACCAAAAACAAACCCTGCAATTCTGCCGCAATGACACCTGTACACTTTTTTAGCCAATTTCAGCTACAATGCTTATCAGTTGCATGATGGCACTAAGTACATGCCCAGTCTGATACACTAACATCTTTATGGCAAAGCACCTTCCAGTCCAGTCTTGAAACACAGACCAAGAAGTCTAACATGTGTGCAAGTCCAAGGGTGGGCAGAAGATCCCAAGGCACAATGAAAGTGAGGGATGGCACATGCCAGCCGAAGCGGGATCCCCCGGCCCGTCTCACCCATCTCATCAGGAGGTGGAGCATGAATGTACCTGGTGGGAGCCGAAATATGGTGAACTATGCCTGGGCAGGGGGAAGCCAGAGGAAACTATGGTCAAGGTCCATAACAGTCCTGATGTGGAAATCGGTCATCTGAGCTGGATATCGGGGTGAAAAAGACTAATCAAACCATCTAGTAGCTGGTTCCCTTCAAAATTTCCCTCAGGATATCTGGCGTTTGGCAGACGTAGTTTTATCTGGTAAAGGGAATGATTACAGGTCTTGAGGCAGTAACTCTCTCAAACTATTCTCAAACTTTAAATGGGTAAGAAGCCCATCTTGCTGGCTTGGAGCCACCCATGGAATGTGACTGCCCAGCGGGCCACTTTTGGTAAGCAGAACTGGCACTGCGGGATGAACACATCACTGCCCTCTCACTGCAGATGAGAACAGAATGTTATTTACATGGCTTTAGTATGTCTGTAAAGTGAAATGGGATGAAGTATTATATGGCAAACAATGAGTGACAAATTATCTTATAAAAAAGTTTGCTAAGGCTAAAAGAATGATAGATGAAGGAATTATTGTAAGAAAGTGCATGGCTACAAGAAAGATGAAATAATGCAAATGCCATACATGTCATTATACAATGAAAACTAATATTCTAACTAATATTCTAAAATGCATGGTGATCGGACACAGTAATCAGCATATACATGAAAAATAGAGTCCTACTAGCACAGAAAAAATTCCAGATACAAAAAAGTCACCACACTGAAATTGTTGGACTGAGCCCCTAAAAAAACTGCATTTGCCATTTTCTCCCTGCTGCTATGCAGAGAACATGTCCAACACGAACATCTGAAAAACAGCATATCCAGGAGTGTGCAAATTTCTTCAAATGTTGTAAGAGCTGCAGACAAATGCACTCCTGACTCCCTTTAAAAAGTGACAAATGGCATTTAAGTGAGGTTCTTTGTAAGTATCAGTATATTCTTCACTCACATGATACACCACTGAGATACTCTCTACACAAAAAGAAGTTGAGAAAGAAACTCCATTCATAAAATGACTTGATTAAAAAAAGTAAGCAATTTCATTCTTAAATGTAATCATATAACAGCAATAACTCACATTTGGGTATTTGGCCCCTCTGAGGAATTGCTTTAGCAGGGGGTGAGAGAAGAGGGGCGGTTCAGTATTATAATGTGTTGAAATGGCAGAGGCATGAATTTTAATTGACGAGAAGGATAGGCCCTTGTGGAGCATTTCTGTTAAGTACTAAAGAATATGAGGTAAGCTGGGCATTGTTGTGCCCATCCCCTGAGTCTGGCTCCAGGAACAGTATCTTTTCCACTTTTCAGCATAAGATTTTCTAGTACTAGGCTGCCTTGCTTCCAGAATGACATCTAGCACCTGCTTACTGAGGGATGCTATTGGGGAACTCAAGGAATTAGCCAGGCTGCAAGGTTCAGGGTTTGAAGCTGAGGGTGCAGAATCTGGCCCGCCTGCTGGGACAGCAGAGAAGGTGTCTGAGATAGGTGCCATGGTTTCAGCAGTATCATACTGCGCAAGAGAGGGTACCAATGCTGATGTGGCCAGTCTGGTGCAATCAGTATTGTCCTTGGCTTGTCCTGTTTGATCTTTAGCAGAACCTTCAAGAGGAGAGGCAGAGGGGGAAGGCATAAACCGAGAGGCTTTCCCAGGTAAAGGATAGGGCATCCTCTTTCCAAGCTTGACTGTGGGGAGTCCTTGTTCAAAATTTGTCCAATTGGTAGTTTTGAGGGGAAGCAAACAGGTCTATCTCTGGAGTCCCCCATTTGTTCCTTAACAGGTTGAATATTTTTGGTTCCAGTTTCCATTCATGTGGGTCCATGAGATTTCTGCTTAGGTCGTCTGCCAGTGATTTTAGCTTGCCTGGCAGGAATTGAGCTTGTAAGGCACTTGGTAGCTCAAGGCTGTATTCCACAGAGCCATGGCTAGTCTGCAGAGAGGGTACGAGTGGGTTCCCCCCTGCTTGTTTATGTACCACATAACTGGTGTTGTCTGTCTTTACCAATAATTGTCCTGGAAGGATGTGGTCTTTGAAGGCTGTCAGGGAATTCTGTACAGCTAACATTTCTTTTTGGTTGATATGCAGGTGCATCTGACTCAGGTTCCATTTGCCCTGAATGCACTGCCCTGCCAAGTGAGCCCCCCATGCATAGTCTGATGTGTCTGTAGTTAGGGTTTGGGTGGCAGGGGGTAGAGTGAAAGGGAGCCCCTTGTTGTGGTAGCAGGCCTCTGCCCACAAAAGGAACTTTGTCTTTATACAAGAAATGATAGGAATCATTGATTCCAGATCCTGAGAATGTTGGCACCATAGTTCTTTTTAGATACCATTGTAGTTTCCTCATATGTAGTCTTGCATATGGAATTAGTAGAATGCAAGAGGCCATGAACCCCAGGGCTTGCAGAATTTTCATTGCAGATAGTTGGGTCATTGTGGCCAGTAGTTTGAAGTAGGCTGTCAAATAAACTTGTTTCTCTGGAGTGAGGAAAGCCAACTGAGAAGTTGTGTTCAAGCTTGCTCCCAGGAATACAATCTGTTGGCAGGGTACTAGGTGAGATTTCTTTTCGTTTATGGTGGACCCCAGTGAGGTTAGGAGCTTCTTTATGAATGCCAGATGTTTTAATAGCAAGTCCTGGCTTTCTGCCTGAATCAGACAATCGTCCAGGTATGGGTATATTTGAATATTGCTCTGCCTGCAAAATGCAATGGCTGGAGCTAGACACTTTGTGAATACCCTGAGCGCAATAGATAAGCCAAAGGGAAGTGCAGAGAACTGACGGTGCATGGAGCCTGCCCTGAAGCGTAGGTATTTTCTGCAAGATTCCCTTATTGGAATGTGCAGGTAAGCTTCCTTTAAGTCTAAGGTTGCCAACCAAGCATCTTTGCCTAGCATAGGAAGCAGCTGTTGAAGTGTTAGCATTTTGAATTTTGGGATTACCAAAAAGGTGTTTAGAATAGAGAGGTCCAGGATAGGACACCGGGAGCTGTCTTTTCTGGGTACCAGGAAAAGTCTTGAATAAAAACCTTGTCCCCTTTCTTCTGCTGGGACAGGATGAATAGCCCTGATACTTAGAAGAGAGAGAACCTGCTGTTGAGCCTCTGCCCACTGATTTAGGGGTAGGTCTGGCCAACCGTTTGGGGTTGGTAGGGTGTGGAAGTGGAATCTGTATCCTTGGAAAACTATTTTTAAAACCCATTTGTCCTGGGTTATGAGTTCCCAGTTTTTTGCATGCAGGGCGAGCTTTCCTCCTAAGGGAGCAGGCAGCTGAGCAGGGCTTGGAAGGGTTAAGGTTAAGTCATTGTGACATTTTTCCGTAGGGAGGTGTCTTACTACTTCCTGCTTTGGAAGTGGGAGCCCCCCACTGCTTAGGCCTGTGCGTAGCCTGAGACTGTAACCTTGGTGGTCTGCTGTTCCTGGGTTTGGACTGAAAAGGCTTGGAAGAGACTGGAAAGGACCAATTCTTTGAAGGCCAATGCCTACTAAATCTGGGAGGCTGTACTTGCAGGAAATCTTTAACAGTTTGCATAGATTTAGCTTTTTCCTCCATCTTTTTGAGGACTTTGTCTGCTGTCTTGGTTTAAGGGAGCATCCAGTAATTTAGTTTTAACATGGTCTGGCTAGTTTTGCTCCTTAAGCCAAGCATGCCTTCTAAGTACAGACCAAGTGACAGCAGCCCTGCAAGATGCTTCTAAAGAATCAAAACCACATTGCAAAGTATGTTTATCAACCTGTTCAGCAGAATGCATTAAAATCCTGTAATTCTTTGTGTTCAGCACAGTCAGGAATCAACATCATTTTCTGTTTAAGTAGTCCCATAATATGCTGCTGGTACTTTAACATATGAAACTGGAAATTTAAAGCTCTAATGGCCAAAGTAGCAGAAGTGTATACCTTCTTACCCCATCTGTCCAAGGCTGTAGACTCTCTATCAGAAGGGGTAGGATTTTTGGCTGCAGTAGCCTTAATGCCCTTTGGACCTTGGGAAATAGTCTCTGGATCCGCAGTAGGATTCCTGAAGAGGAACTTGTGACAGTCAGGTACTCTAATACCAGTCAGGTTTTCTGGGAGCTGGAGGTAGTGTCTGGGGACAGGCTAGATTCCAAGAAAGCATCATCTACAATGTCCAGAACAGGAGGGATAGCTAAAGGCCTGTGTTGAGGAAGTAGTAAGAATTCCCCACGCCTCTTTTTGGAGTCAGAGTAATTATGACTTTCCCAGAGGAAATGCTCCCTAAGAGTGCGCAAGGTTTCACCAAAAGAAAAGTCTTCTGGAGGGGAAGCAGAGGGAATGGAATCCACTGCATCAGAACCTCATAAGAAACACAAATATCAGAAGAATCAGAAGGAAAATCAGTTCTAGGTCTCTTAGAGGGGGAAGGCTGGCTTCCCCTAATTAAAGTAATAAGGTCTTCAGCCATTCTAAGCATTTGTTTTTTAGGCATATGGGCCTGACCATGCAGTTTGGACGTCAGTTTTCTAGGCGTGGGTTGAGTTTTAGGCCTGGATGAAGAAGATGGCATCGGTTTAAAATGCAAGTCAGTAGGCCTGAATACACCCTCAGAAGCCGGTGCCTGCAGAGCGGCTCCAGACCCATCCAAGGTAGAGACATCCGAAGGTTCCAAAGACTAAGAAGCATCTTGTGGCATACCGGACTCCAAATGGGTCTCAGTAGAGGCCTGCAAATCTGAAGTAACGGGTATCAGGGGCTGCAAAAGCGCCTCACTGAGTACTAGCGAACTGGGGACTAGCTTAACGGAAGTGTCGTCGGCAGTTTTGGACCTATGCGGTCTGTCTCTGTCTTTATCCTTATGTTTTTTCGGAATATCAGTAGTCAGACAAAGCCATTTCTGGATAGTTCTAACGAGTACCAAAATAATTTGCTGCAAAAAATAGACCAACAAATAGTTCAGGCATTGAATAAGGTACAAAACCGACAGCGAAGGATGTTGTGGCCTGGGCCTAAGCAAATTAATGCAGTACGAATGAAAATCTTTATGAGGTATTTGCTTTCCACAGGTAAGACAATTGTTAACTTTTACTGACATCGGTTAAGAGCAAGAAAAAGGATCTCCAACGGGGTACTTAGCTTTTCTGAAGACTTCAGTTCTGAAACTCGAAAACGAAAATTTCAGAAGTCATCCAACCGGCACTTGCGAACTGCTTCTGCTTCGGGCACCACGCGGCAAGAAATACTGATGTAATGGCATCGGCTGCATGCTTTATACCCCTGACGACCTGACATAATGGAAGAGGAGACAGCATCCGACACAGGAATCCAAGACTCTGGTATTCAGGCCGGCTGAGGTCTACCTGCAGGCAGATAACCCAAATGTAATGACTGCAACAGTGAAACACGAAGATCACCCCCTAGGCCCTTCAGGGATAATCAGCTGCCGTTCCCCCTCAGCATTTGAAATGAACATCTGCGGAGCCTCCGGGACGTGCAAAAAGCCAGGTCGATGACAGCCTCTGAAGTAGTTGCAGCAGAGGAATCTGGAATCTGACTGCATAACTGGGTGGTCTTCCAAACTTTCAGCAACCTCAAGACAGACGTCAGGTGGAGGTGGTACAGCAGAAGAATCCAACCAAACTTTCTTGGTCTTCTTCATGGATGGCTGACCCTCGGGCCAGTATGATTCCACCACAGTAAACTGAGCCAACAATTTAAGACACTGGTTCTCTCGGTAAACAGCCAAAGAGGAGAGATGACTACGCAACGTTTTCAGGACAAAAGCCTGACAAATAGAACAAGATGTATAGTTGTTAGCAGCACCTAACCAAAACAAACACTGCACGTGATGACCCTTATGGAGAAACTGTCTCACACACTATCGTTTCCCCTTTCTGGATGACCTATAAACCAACAACCACAAATAAAATAAGATAAGAAAAACCAAAAAGGGACACTTATCTGAAAATGGTTTGGTAACCAGCAGACAAGAGAGCATTCAGACAGACTATCAGAAATGGTGTTCAGACTGGTGGCAAAGAAGTTCTGAGGATAGTACGTCCATATGTCACCTTTATGCCCTACGCCATGTATGGGGAGCATACGTGTGATGTACAACATCCCTATTATGACCTAAGGCTTTGGTAAA
Organism: Protopterus annectens; assembly: GCF_019279795.1. Classification (NCBI taxonomy): domain Eukaryota; kingdom Metazoa; phylum Chordata; order Ceratodontiformes; family Protopteridae; genus Protopterus; species Protopterus annectens. The sequence continues at coordinate 681,282,598 of NC_056745.1, read as the reverse complement.
CTGTACAGATGTCTGGCTGCCATAGGCAAGGGATCACTACTGTAAGAAATACCACAACAGTGACAGAGAAGGACATCTTAAGACATCTAGCTTTACATTCCCATGGTAGTTTCTAGCCCTTATATTTTACATAAAAATAACCCAGAGAGAGGTGAAACAAGGACATAAAACCAAAACCAAAGGAACGTGCATCTGTGCAGCCAATATAAAACTAGAAGGAATGGCTCACGTACTGTAATCTGCCAAAACACAAGCCCTTGTACAAACTGAAGCAATCCACTTGCAGGTTGTAAAAACCAAGAGAATAATTCAATAAAACTGAAGGAGTAAGACAAACTGGGTAAGCACTTTCATCCCTTCAAGTCTAATGGGACTTCATCAGAACCATTAATGTGACAACCAAACTTCTTAAATAACAAAAGATACATGATGTGACTACATAAAATCTAATTGAAAGTCTCACTGAATTCAAGAATCTCATCGCTCCTTTAAGACAGAATAACAAAGAATATTCCACTTCAGTCAGATGTAACTAGTGTTTAAAAAGGACATGACAGGACATTTTACGTTACTCCTCTTCAGGAGGGGCATGGGTGATAAATCAGGGGTGAATCTATTGTTACTTATCTGTTTGTCCAAGTTACATTTAACTAGAATAAGTGAAGTACTTTATGGGTAGTGGAAGCTGGTTTCATAGGTATGGTACACAGTGTGATAATGTAAAACTCTCTTCAGCTTTTTTCCCTATGTACTCCATTAGGTATTTCTAATAAAAAGGGATAAGTCTTGAAGCCAGACCAAGGTACCCCTCATCAGCCTCAGAGCCTCCTAGATCAGCTAGCTAAAGTGATTTTACCTGGACTAATCCTTTATACTCTCATTTGGTAATGAAAGGGACAGAGGGTTCTTACTCCAATGGATGAACGAATGGGCCATTTGTATGCAGGCACAAGGAGCCAATGGGCAGACCCTGTGGATACTGACATTGTCTGCAATACTACTACGTACTCTGATCCCAGGGAAATGACCAGTATAAGAAGAAAATAAATTTAACTCTAACGTTACTGCACCCACCAAATTAGTTATTCTCCTAACCTCTAACAACCCCCCAAAAAGTACCATTTACCAATTTCTCCTTGTCTTGTCCAAAGCTGAAAAAAGATATTTGTTACTGAAAAGGTCACTGGTCCTAAGTTTATTAGTTTCATAGGTATACTGCAAGCCCTCTCCTTGTACTGAATTTCTTTCTGGCTAATTTACATTGATTTTTGCCTTATTTTTTGAGGCCTGAAAAAAAAACTCAGCCATACATGACCTAGTGCACCTCCACAAAACCAATAACTCCACAAACAATTTTAGCAAGGATCTCGACCTACACCAGCAGTTAAATTAATAAGTAAGACTGGACAGGGTAAGTACCTAACCAAACATATTCTATGCCTTTAGAACAAGCTCTTCCTACTTATCAAACAAAAAGCATTACTGTGGCCGATTTTAGAGTCGGTTTAGGTAAATGGATGGACAGTGTAAATTCTCCTCAGGTTACTCTATGTAGCCTTCCTAGACAAAGTAGGTGAACACTGTTGGATTACATAGGAATTTAAGGGGCTTTATGGCTAGGCACTTTAATAGTCCTAATGACTTCTTGCCCTAGTTTCTCTATGAAACAGAGGCATAAAAGCTCCTGAGGAGACTCCTCAAAAAATGTCCTGAGATCTCAAACTTCAGTTATCTAGGTAATATCCTGGAACAAGATCATCATTTAATTTTTGAGGATGCAGTAAAAGCTAAAGAGGTAGCTTTCCTCTGATTCTGGGATAAAAGTATCCCAAATATCTTAAGCATAGAACAACTTCAGTTTAAAACCTTGGAAGGAACAGCATTTTTCTTCATCAGATTATAACTGATCTATTCAGTCTGCCATTTCCCTATTGCATTGCTTAAACTTTCCTAACTTTGCCTGGCCTAATAGCTATCGCAAAATAAAGATACCAATTTTCCCTTAAGCTATACATCTGTCCCCTTCTCTGCAGCTGACGCTTAAGGCAGTGGAAGAGTTGTCATACAATGACCTTGGAGATGAAATTTATTGTGGGGAGGGAATGAGAACTTGGAGTAAGATATAATTGCCATAATCAGAGCGCAGAAAGAGAGTTATGTACTTAACATAACTTGGCATCTGTGTTATCCTACGTTATTATTCATCACTGTAGGGTCTTGGATCCGACAGTGGATTCGAGATGCCAACATTCAACAGACAGATCCAAGGCTTAAGCTCCTCCCTCTCCCATAATTCTCTGCTGCCCTCTAACCCTCAGATCGAGTTTGCCAACATATCCTTAAATGCTACTCCAGCAAAAACAGGAGAGGAAAGCACCTGGAATCCAAAAACACCCTAACTTCCTCCAAGATCCAACAAGGTAGGGGGTTGGGTAGGAGGGAAATGTGATGAATAATGACACAGATTCCAAGTTATGTTAAGTATGTAACTCTTTATCTGATGGTATCCATGTTGTTATTCATCACCGTAGGGTCAGAGTCCCCAGGTAGCATTTATCCTGGGAGGTGTCAAGGAAGGACATGCCAGAGCACTGTGGAGCCAAAAGAAGGTCTGCTCCTGGAAATCAAATCCATCTTGTAATGGGATATAAAGGTGTGTGGATTAGACCAAGTGGCAGCAGCATAAATGTCATCAATAGAAAGTCTGGCCGAGGAAGCAGCCATGGACCTCAGCAAATGGGCCCAGATTCTTCCCAGACCTTCAAGATTCCTACTGTCATAGACTGTAGAGATGCAGCTAGAGATCCATCTAAAAATAGTTACCTTAGACACCGGGAGACCAAGTCTATTTGGGGAGAAAGCCACAAACAGCTGATCTGACTTGCGAAATCCTTTTGTCTTATGCAGATGGAAACAAAGTTGCCTGTGTACATATAAGGTATGCAGAATGTGCTTTCCTTTATCGGAATAATTAGGAATGAACACTTGCAACTGAATACATTGGTTTAGATTGGATTCAGAAACAACCCTGGGCAAGAAAGAGGGATTTGTTCTAAGAGAGACTCTGTCCTTGTGAAAGATCATGCACAGAGGAGAAATGGAAAGAACTTGCAATTCAGAAACCCTCCTAGCCAAAGTTACGGCAATGAGGAAGGCCGTTTTCCATGAGAAGAATTTAAGATCGCATGAACTAGCAGGCTCAAAAGGACTCCTAGTGTGATTGTAGTACTAAGGTTAAGTCCCAAGTAGGGGAGGATTCCTTAATAGGCAACCTTAGAAGGAACCCCCCCCCCCGACTTCATGAACACTTTGCAAAGCCTGGAAGAAAATGTAGCCTCACTGTTCTCATGAAAATTAGAAATCGCCACCAACTGAAGCTTAATAGTAGAGAAACTTGCTCCAGCTTGGAAAAGAGAGGGGAAAAAAACAGGATATCTGGAACAAAGGCAGAAAAGGGGTCCAGATTCCTGCTCTTAGCCCAGATGGAACAGCTTTTCCACTTACTACTACAAGTCTTCCTGGTGGAAGGTTTCTGGGAGGCTAGAATATGCTTAACGGGGGGGACACCAGCCTGGACTGTTTCAAGATCACTGGAAGTGGAGAAACCAAGCGGTTAGAGGAAGTGTCCAAGGATTTGGAAAAGGAAGCCCCGAAGGATGGGAGATCAGATCCTGAAGAGGATCCAGTACCCAGGGAGGACACTTCAAATGAGACTGGATGAAGGGAAATCACAGGTGACAAGGCCAGAAAGGGGCAATGAGGATTAGGGATGTCCTCAGGTGTTGTGATTTCTGCAAAACCTTGGGAATTAGAGGGACAGGAGGAAAAGCGTAAAGGAGACCCAGAGACCAGTCGTGGACTAGAGCATCCCTCTGTGACTTCCCAGGAGGGGGGATCAGGGCAAAGTATATGCTACACTTATGGCTGGTTGGGAAGGCAAACAGGTCACGGCATGGCTGACCCCACCAGTCAAAAATCTGCTTTGCCACGATGGGATTGAGGGATCACTCATGAGGACTCGAGATGGATCTAACTCAGCCACCACGTTGGAATCCCCGGGAATACGCGCTGCAAGAAGAAAGCACCTGGAGGACATCCGCCATTCCCACACTTATAATTTCTCTGCACAACAGGTAAGCTCATGTTCCCCTGCCTGTTGACATACCAGACCACAGCTATGTTGTACGTCTGAATTGCTATCATCCCCAGAGGGAGGCAGTCCTGAAAGACTTGCAACATTAGAACTACTCTCATCTCTAGGACATTTATGTGCAACTTGGTCTCTACATGTGACCACGTACCTTGCACAGCTCTCCCATGGAAATGCCCCCACCCCAATAGGGAAGCATCCATGGTCACTGTGGCCCTGAGCGGAGGAAGAGAAAAGGGCCTGCCTAGGAAGAGATCCTGAGATTGAAGCCACCAAAAGTATCATCTGCAAACAGGCATCAACTTTATCTACACGGACATGGTTTGTAACAGAACAGTCCATTGAACTGCCAAGGTCCACTGTAAAACTAGCATATAGTACCTTGCTAGGGGGACCAGCTGAATGGCCACAGCCATGGATCCTAGTGTTCGAAGAATCAAGTGAACCGGTGGATGAGACAGATCTAAAATTTGCATGACCTGCTCCTGGATTAACTGAACCCTGCGTACAGGCAATGTTGCAATCTCTGAGAAGGAGTCTAGTTGGACTCCTATGAACTCCAACTGCTGAGTGGGGACCAGATTCAATTTTGAAAGACTGACAGTGATCCCCAGCTGATTGAAAAGAGAAAGGACATAATGGATTGCTTGTGAAAATCGATGCCTCAAAGGTGCCACGAGGAGCCAATCATAGCGGTACGGGAAAACCTGAAATCCCTGCAGTCATAGGTGAGCCACTACCATTGCCATACATTTGGTAAACAACCCGGGGGCTGTGGTGAGACTGATGGGTATGGCTCTGAACTGGTAATGATTGGATCCTAACCGGAAGCAAAGATGTCTGATGGAACATCTGTTTATCTTGATGTGATACAGTAGGCGTCCTGGAGATCCACAGAGCACATCCAATCATCTTTGTGCAAGAGCGGTAGAATGGACTGAGCAGTGACCAGCCAGAATTGGACTGAGATCACTGAAATCCAAAAAGGTTGCTCGTCTTTTTTTTGGTATTAAAAAGAAGGGAGAATATGTACTGGATCCTCTTTTTCCTGCTGGGACCTCTTAAATGTCTCTTTTTTTGAAGAAGTTGTTGAACTTCCTTGAATGCCAACTCTCTCTGACTGGGTGAAACGTCGGGGATGTAACATCGAATGGGGGGGGGGGGTCCAAAAAGGGAATTAAATAACCCCTGGAAACTTATGTTTAACACCCATTGATCAGAGTAAATATTTGCCCAGGCTAGTGGGTGAAGGGAAATGCGACCCCTGACTGCCTCCAAGGTAGAGCAGTTGGGCAACTCTTCAGGAGAGCTGATAGGGCTGCTCAGAGAAGGGTTTCCTGAAGGCCTGATTTTGCAGCCCCCCCCCCCACACACACACCTATAGGGCAGCATTGGCCATTTAAACCTCTCCCCCTGACTCTGGAAGAGGAGTAATCAGGAGCATCCTGGAAGGGAAACCAACTTCCAGAACCACATCTTCCTAGTTCCTCCCTGGGTCTTGGAGAAGGAAGGACCTCTGAGGAGTAGAAAGCTTGATCCCGACCACAGACAAAGTCTTCCCTTCCTGCACACTAGGGGTCAAAAGTGTCCTTCATGAAAGGTCCAAAGAGAGGGGACCCATCAAAGGGGAAGTTGGTAAAAGATGTTTTGAAAGGTTCTGCAAACCCACAAACATAACCAAGCATGATGCCTTATAGTTATGCCGGTACCTGCCGCTCGAGAGGTAGCATCCGCAGCATTGGGAATTAGCCTCATTGAGGAATTAGTGAGGGAGACACCTTTTTAAAATTCTCCGCCAGCAATAACTCTGTAAGGGAAGTGGAAAGTTCTTGGACTAACTCCCTTTGGAGGCGGGTAAAATGTGTCAAGTATTTAACTGCCCTCAGTCCAAAGGTAGCTGTGGCGTACACACACTTCCCATGATGGTCTATTGCCCAGGGCTCCCTGTTCAGGGGGAGAACAGTAGAGCTCTGTTCTGCCAGCTCTTTTTCAGTTGCAGTGGAAACCATGACAGCAGTGACAGGAACTCCTTTGTTCCAGAAGGCGCAGTCCACAGGAGGGCCGAGAAATCTGTCTGCTCATTTGGGAACTGGCTCCAGTGTCAGGCTCCTTCCGGGGCAGTTGGGGAGACTGACCACCCGGGCCCAAAGTCATATGGCTCTGGGGAGTTTTCCCCACCCCATGCACCTGCCCAGTAACATCAAGGATGGATGGACAATGTGCATGAATGCTGACCTGCCTCTCACTTCCATCAGCAGGCTGCCCTCCCAACCCTCAGTAGCATATTTGTGGTTACTTTCCTAATCTCCATCATGGAAGTCAGCTATGCTAGTAATGCTGTGTGCACATGCTCCTCCTTCCAGGACGGATCAGAAGCATGAGCTGCTAATAAAGCCTGGGTCACATGGGCCATAATCAAAGCTTTATCGCCCTGTACCAATTAGCTGGCCGAGACATTTATTGGAACCCTAGGTAATGGATATAAAAGACTCTTAAGGGATATGATTTGAAGCAAGTGCTGGTCTCTGAGCAGTCCCTCTCTCCCCTATGCACTTACCCTCATTTCCAGTTGTCAGACTCCAAGTATGTGCTTAATTGCACACTTCAAGTAAGACTACACTTGGAACTCGCACATGCGTGTAGCAGGAAGATGAACTCTTACGAGTCAGAGAATCTGATGGCAGTTTTGTCTCGTGAGCAAAAAGGACTCTCTTCTCCAAATGACCCCTCTTTTCTAGAAGCTCTGAGAACAAGAATACTTGTCCATCTACCTGCTTAACAGAACAAACTACTGGAAACTTCAACAAAGTGTCTTTATTCCTCCCACAGGGAGGGTATCAAAGAGAGTCAGTCTGCTAGCTAAAGTGAATTTACCTGGACTAATCCTTACACTATATTTCTTGTTAGTCCCGTCACCCTCTGGGTCACAGGTGGAATACCAGACTTTACTTGAGCCCTCTGGATTACCTGTTTTCATTACCAAATGGAGACAAGAATGGGCCACTCTGCCATTGCTGAAGAGCATCATATCCTCAACCCCAATGCAGCTTGCATGCTGTATAGCTACTGCTCTCAGGGTATCCATGCCTGCTACATGCATTTACAATCTCTTAACAGGCACACTGGTATGCACAGTATGGGCATGCTAGGCTCTTTCCAATGAGTGATACACCTGCACTCTTGTATGCATCACTGATGCAACAAACCTAGCTACCCCCACCCCCAAGATGTTCAGTCTCAGATACCATTAGAGCAAGCTAACTATGAAATACAGCTTTCTTCCAAGACACTGCATGAACTAGAGAATAGCCTAGTAAGATATAAAAAATGGCAGCATTTGTATTTTGAGGCATGCTTGTTTAATAAAGTTGTTCCAAGAGGGTTCTTAAAATGCCATCTTCAGCTAAAACATATCCAGAGTTACTGAAACACTACCAGAAGTTACATATCGTTGCTAATACAACACTTTAAGCCCTCTGAACTGTCATTACTAGATGAGATTTATGTGAAACAGGCTCAACTCAAAAGTATAGTATCTATGGGCACATATGACAATGGTATAGAGGAGATATATGACCACATCTCCTCAATGGAACATCGTTTTACTATGCAGAAGAAACTTCAGCGAAATATTAGAGACTTTACTAATGGAAATGTTTTTGTTTGGCCACATGCAGAAAACTCTGCAAATAATGTTAACATCTCTACTAATAACTCAGCAAATTAGAACATCATTCCTATGGTTTCTTTAACTGTTAATTATACACGAACCAATGGAGATGATTCATTATCAACACCATCCACTCGTGGCTGCTAACACTGTGCCTTCTACTTCACAACAAGTTGTGAAGAAACAACAACCTTGGTTTAACCAATCACCAACAGGTCTTTCAATCACCTCCTCTTCCTATTAGAAAAGCCTCTCTGAACCAGAAAAACAGATCTGTGAGCTGAGGAAGGAAGCGCCAGTTACCGTCAACAGATTGGGGAGCATATCAAGGCCTACAAAGAATGTGAGAACTGAATCAAAAAGTCTGATCTTTAATATTCCATGAAATAGTTAACGGAAAGTCAGAAGCAGTTATTAGAAAAAGGTTTATCGTTCATTCCTGCTTCTGGCTCAGATTATGTTTCAACAATCTTGAATATAAGAATGTTTGCACGGAAAGTGATGCTCAAGACATTGTTTTCAGGTGACTACATGCATAATTCTTTTTAAAAAACTGAATACTTATGTGCCTGTACTAAATTCCACTTTAGAAACATTTTGCAATGTATGCGTACATGATTTGGTACAAGCCTTTGACACATTTAATAAGAAGAAGAAATACGGCAATAAAGTTTAACCAAAGTGAATTTTGTGTTTTACGGACTCTACAGACAGATCAGACCTTATCTATTTGCCCAGCAGACCAAGGGTGGAGGCATAGTCATTATGGATAAGCAGGCCTATTTAGTAGTTATGCATAAGATGTTAAGTGATGTAGAGGTTTATGGTATTATATCTGCCTCTGATATTGAGCTGTGTGTCAATTAGTACAAACATGTTTGCATGATTGTCTAATGAGCAAGGTGATATCACCTGACCTATACAATTATTTCTTGGTGCAGTTTCTAACTGTGCCTTTACTATATGGACAACCCAAAATATATAAAGATTATATTCACCCCCCCAATGAGACCTAAAGTCTCAGGACAAGGATGGCTAACTGAACCATTATCAATATTCGTTGAGAAGAATCTTAAACTGTTTTGAATACACCACCTTTTTTTTTTTTTACGTGACACTAAACAGTTTCTTAACATTTATATACCTGTACAAATTATTTGGATACTTCTTTGCAGAAAAGTTGTATTTTAGTATCTTTAGATATAAATTCTTTATTTACTGCGATTCCGCACGATCAAGGTTTATTTGCTGTGAAATCATATTTAAGTATGAAAAGCCAATATGATGAGCGGAAGATTGATCTTATTTGTATGCCTAGTGAATTGATATTAGAAAATAATATTTTCCTATTTGATAAAATGTATTATATTCAAAGAAAAGGCGTAGCTATGGGCATGCCTTGTACTAATTACTATGCCAATATAGTTTTAGCGAATTGGGAAGAGAATGTGGTTTTGAAACGTGGTGAATATGCTCCTTTTAATCGTTTTTATTCCAAATTTGTGGATAATTAGTTTTTATTGTGGAATGGATCAATTAAAATGTTAGAACAATTTGTTATGTTTTTAAACAATAGCACTAGTTTCTTGACATTCACCTATAAGCACCCTCAGTCACAAATTGAATTTTTATATGTTAGAATTTATAAGAATTTGGAAGGCTATTTTAATACAGGATTGTATCAGAAAAGTTGTAAGATGAATAACATCCTGCATAGGAAAAGTATGTATCCCCCACATATTTACAGAATAAGAAGTTATGTACCTACCATAACGTTCTATGTTAGTTGTCTTCTTCTCGCCTTCTTTCTTGCTGGTTGGGTTCGGAGCCGACCTTCGGCTCCGACTCGGACATTTTCTAAACCTCGAGAGTTACTTACAGGCTCGAGGCCTCCCTATATCCCACAATGCCTGGCTCTAGACCCCCAGATCTCGTTTGGAAGACCTAACACCATCATAATACAAGAGGACAACCGTCCCAACAGCAAAACTTCAGCTACAGGGCTGAAGAAAAAGGTAGAGGACATAATCAGTAAAGACTCAGCCAGTAACAAGACCCGTAGGAGGACTCTTCTCGGTCCATCTAGGCTAGGAGATGGAGAGTGGGACACAAGAAAGAAGGCGAGAAGAAGACAACATGGAACTTTATGGTAGGTACATAACTTCTTAATGTTAAGTTGTCTCTCTCGCCTTCATTCTTGCTGGTTGGGACAGCGTCCCTAGCACCTTAGTCCTGGGTGGCTCATCGGAACAGACTCTTGAGCACAGTGGAACCAAAATCATCTCTGCTCCTAGAGGCCAGATCCAATTTATAATGTGAAATGAAGGTATGACGGGTGGCCCATGAGGCTGCCGCACAAATAGCTTCCATAGGTAGTCTTGATTGAAAAGCTACCGATGTAGCTAAAGCCCTAGTAGAGTGGCCTTTAGGTTTAGCAGGGAGTTCTTTATTCCTCAACTGATAAACAAGGGTAATAATAGAGGACAACCACCTGGATAAGGTTACTTTAGACACTGGTCGACCCTGCTTACCCTCCGCATAGGACAGAAAGAGTTGGTCTGATTTCCTTATTTGCTCAGTCCTATGCAAATAGAAATGTAATTGCCTATGAACGTCCAACTGGTGTAATTTGTGTTCAGCTTTGTTGGAATAATTTGGAAAAAAGACTGGCAGATCGATGGATTGATTCAAATTATTTTTGGAGGAAACCTTAGGAAGGAACGAAGGATTAGTCCTGAGTGAAACTCTATCCTTATGGAAAACTAGGTAAAGAGGACGAACACAAAGGGCTTGAAGTTCAGAAACTCTCCTCGCTTAAGTAATGGCCCCAAAAAGAGGGTTTTCCAAGTAAGCAATTTCAAGGAACAGGAAGCTGCCGGTTCAAAGGGAGGCAGTATCAAGGAAGCTAGGATCAAATTCAAGTCCCATGGAGGAGGGGGATCTCTCACTGGAGGCCTGAGCATGATTGTTCCTTTCAGAAAGGCTTTGCAAAGCTTATGGGACATGATGCTGGTTTCTGAGAGGCCTGTATGGAAATTAGAGATTGCCGCTAGCTGAACTCTAATGGTGGCAGAAGAGGAGCCCGCTTGAAAAAGTTCTGCTAAAATGTCCAGGACGTTATGGACAGGGGCCATGAAGGGATCTACATTTCTAGCCTCTGCCCAGAAAGAGAAACTTTTCCACTTACTAGCATAAGTCTTCCTGGTTGTAGATTTGTACGAAAAAAGGATAATCTCACACACTGAATGGGAAATACTGGGAAGCCTGGCTAAGGTTGGAAGTGGAGCAACCACGCAGTGAGGATGAAAGACTGAAGAGATTGATGCAGCCTGCCCGACTGATGGATCAAGAGGTCCGGAACTGGGTCCAGATTCCAAGGCTGCTCTAGAAGGTGACGATGCAGGAACGGGAACCAGATTTGTCGAGGCCAGTAGGGGACAATGAGGATCATCCTGCACCCCAGCACGGTAGCTTTCTGAATTAGTTTGGGAATTAGGGGAAAGGGTGGGAATGCATACAGAAGTCCCTGGGGCCAATCGTGAACAAGAGCGTCTCTGGGGGAGTGTCTGGGAAGAGAGTGAAGAAACTGTCGTACTTGCTGTTGAAAGGAGTTGCGAAAAGGTCGCAAGGCTGACCCCATTTGTGGAAGATTTTGTCCGCTACTGTCCGATTGAGAGACCACTCGTGAGGCATGAGAATTGCTCTGCTTAGCCTGTCCGCTATGACGTTGGACTTCCCAGGGATGTGCGTTGCTGTCAGAAACCGTTGAGAGGAGATTGCCCACTGCCATAGTCTGAGTGCTTCTCGACATAAGGGATAGGACTTGGTTCCGCCCTGCTTGTTGATGTACCACACTACAGACATTGTCTGTCTGAATTGCAATGGTCCCAGTGGGTAGAGAGTTCTGAAGAGCTTGCAACGCTAAAAGCACTGCCCTCATCTCCAAGACGTTTATGTGCAAGTGGTACTCGTGGGGTTGCCAGGTGCCCTGGACAGTCCTGCCCTGAAAATGCCCCCCCCCCCCGATCAGGGAGGCATCCGTGGTCACCATGGCAACTGGAGGAGGAAGGACAAATGGTCTGCCCTGGGGTACTGATGGAGAGACCATCCACCAAGCCAAGTGGTCTTTGCATGATTGTGTAATTATTATCTTGTGAGACAAAGGAAGTTGTTGAAAGGACCATTGGGTGAAAAGTATCCACTGGAGAATCCTCATGTGAAAACGAGCCAGGGGAACTAATATGATCGCTGCTGCCATGAGACCCAAGGTTTTTAGGACGAATTTGGCCTGAATCTTTCTGCATCCTAATACCTGTACATGTCGGCGAATGTCTGCCGCTCTGTCTACTGGAAGTCTTGCAGACAGATCTTCTGTATTTAATCTTGCGCCTATAAAGGTTAAAGACTGACAAGGTGACAATGCAGACTTTTCGAAATTTATTGAGATACCCAAGTTGGAGCATGTTTGGATGGTATAATCCCTGGCTCTCAGCAGCTGATGTCTGGTGGTAGCAGTAAGAAGCCAGTCGTCTAGATACGGAAACACCTGGAATTCTTGCCGTTTCAGGTGAGTGGTAACCACTGCCATGCATTTGGTGAACACCCTGGGGGCTGTGGTGAGACCAAAGGGCAGGGCTCTGAACTGGTAATGACTGGCTCCCAGCCGGAAGCGGAGAAACCTTCTGGAATGCCTATCCATTTTGATGTGGTAGTACACATCCTGAAGATCTATGGAGCACATCCAATTGTCCTGACCCAAAAAGGGTAGAATGGACTGAAGCGTGACCATCCGGAACTTCATTCTTTGAACAGACTTGTTTATTCTGCTGAGATCCAAAATGGGTCTCCAGTCCCCTGTCTTTTTTGGTACCAAAAAGAACTTTGAGTAAATTCCGGATCCTTGCTGGTCTGCTGGGACTTGTTGGCTGGCCCGTTACTTTTAGCAGTCTTGAAATTTCTTGTACTGCCTGTTCCCTTAGACTGGGTGGAGCATCTGGGATGGGGTTGTTTGATTTTAAGGGGGTGTGGACAAATGGGATTTTGCAACCTCCGGATATGTACCCATCTGTCTCGAGTGATGAGACGCCAGGCTTCTGGGTACAGAGACAAGCTTCCCCCGACTGCCTCCGAAGGCAGACAGCCGGGCAAGCCGGTCAGGGGTGATGGAAGGGCTTGTCAGAGAAAGATTCTCTGCTGCCCTGATTCTGCAGACCCCCTCTGCCCCACGGGTGGCATCTATTGTTGTTCCCTCCTCTGCCTCTGGAGGGAAACTCGCCAGGTGTGTCAGGCACGGCTCCCTGGGGTTTCCGGAACCAGATCTTTCCACTCTTCTGACCCTTAGGGTATGGTCTAAAGGGAGTGGAAAAACGGACTCACACGGCAGAGAGAGTCTTGCCTTCCTGCTCACACCTGGTAAGGGTATCTTTCACCTGAGGTCCAAACAGAGCCGAACCATCAAAAGGGGTGTTGGTGAAGGATGCCTTGAAGAGATCAGCGAAGTTGCATAACCGCATCCAGGCATGTCTTCTCAAAGCGGCCCTACTCTCCCCATCAGCTGCATACGAAATGAGCCGCATGGAGGAGTTGACGATAGAATTATGAGTCGCCAGCTGGGAGTTTATCTTGTCTTGTGCCCCCGCAGCTGATGGATCTTGCATGGTATTCTCCTAGCTGAGGAGATCCCTCTGAAGACGGGTGAAGTGGCACAAATAATTCAGTGACCGCATGTAGAAGGTCGCTGAGGAAAACATCCGCTTCCCGTATCTATCCATTTTCCTAGACTCTTTATTAAGGGGATGGACAGGTACAGAAGTGTCAGCCAACTCCTTTTTCGTGGCAGCTGCTACCACCATGGCATCAACGGGGACACCCTTAGTCAAAAACTGTTTATCTTGAGGGGCCTAATAAACTTAGTGGGCCTGCGGGGGGTTGGTTCCAGTGTGTCCGGAGCTGACCACGCCTTCCGAGCCACTACTTCCATCAATGGATCGAAGGGCGGAGACACCCAGGAGGTGTGGAGGGGCGAGAACCAAATGCATCCAAGTATACCGACTCGTCCTCAAAAGGGTTAAGGGCAGACCAGTTCCCCCTCTGCTTAAGGATTTCAAGGATGTCTGAGAAATAGACATCTTCAGTGGGGGGATCTTGGGGACCCTTCCGAATCCTCCAAGTCAGTATCTGACGTGACAGACTCTGGGGAGTCAACATGTTTCCTCTTACATTTCCTCTTTTGAGGGGGCTCCTCTGAAATCTCAGGGGAGGCCTCGGAAGAGGAAGATACACCCAGTGGGGTGACCTGGAGCGTTTGGACCCCTTGCTTGGGGTCTGGAGGAGGGGCAGAGATAGAAGCAGGCACCCTGGGGGGAGGAGCTAAAGGGGCTGATCGAGGTGCAGACTCAGAAGTCAGCACGCTCCTCATGACCATGAAGGCGCCCCTGTCTGGCAGAGAAGAGGGCCCCCACTCCGAAGAGACAGGAATCCTCTCCGGCACGGAAAGGGACGGCTCCGAGGCCAATGTAGGAGCCGAGCTTACCTGCGCCGAGGCTCCGAGAGGAAGAACGGGGTCAGACAAGGGTCCGATGCCACTCGCCCCCTCGGAGCCGACGAGGGAGTCTCGGCACCCAGATCCCTCCAAGGACGGAACCATTGAAGAAATCGGAGCCGACAAAGGAGCCGAAAGGTAAGCATTGGCGTCGTTTCCAGGATACGAGCCCCAACAAGCTCCGGCTCCGAACTGACAGGAGGAGTCGGAGGAGGAACTACTTCAGAAACAGAAACAGCCACAGCCTGATGAGGAGGGCTAGTTAACATTTTAGCCAGGGCCTGCGATTTGAGGAGTCTACTAACCACTCTCTCCAAGTCATGATCGGATAGCCTCGGGGACCAAGAAGAGTGGGATCGATGGCTCCGTTCAGACTGTAGCAAAGGCGAACCTGGAGCCAAGTGAATCGACTCTAGGGATGGCGACCTGGATCACTTACAGCTCCCTGATGATTCCGACGCCAAGGTCGGAACAGAGAGAGATTTAGATACTTCGGTTCGGCCGGAACCGAAATTGAAGCAGAAGCTTCACCTGGCGACGGCTCCGTACTGGGAGCCAACGGCTTGGTGGGCTTAGGGGTTTTTGCTGGCTGAGACTTCGCCGGAGACCCCTCGGGTTTTAGTAACCCCCTGAGAATCAGCTTGTTCCTACGCTCCTGCAGGACTCTCGGACTAAAGGCACGACATATCGAGCAAGAGTCCTGCAGGTGTAGGGCACCTAAACAATAAACACAAGAAGTGTGACCGTCTGTCAGAGACATTTTCTGACAGCACGAGTCACACTTTTTGAACCCTGATACCTTGGTATCCTTTGACATGTTAAAGAAATTGGGAATACCGATGGATGAATGTTAGACTAGTGCAAACAAAAAAGAAACTCACACACACACGCACACACACACTAGTCCCACACCTTCACACAAAAACCTAAAGGTAACAATACTAACAAAACTAAGAGCCTATTATCTTAGACTACAAAGGCTAAACACTACTTCCTACTGGAACAATTTAAAAGGGAAGGGGATGGCCTCTAATTTAAATGGTCTACTTAGGGAGATGGGGGGGGGGAGAAACTAAGTAAAAACGAGTTTCCCAAGGGTCATAAAGCACAGAAAAAAGCAAAACTAATCTACAGTACTACTCTAATTAAACAAGAATCTTGAAAAATATACACTAAAAGTTTAGCTAATATTACAAATAGATGAATACGACCTGAGCCAGTAAAGCGCAACCTCGTAGCTGAAGCGGCAAATGAGATCTGGGGGTCTAGCGCCAGGCATTGTGGGATATAGGGAAGCCTCGAGCCAGTAAGTAGCTCTCGAGCTTTAGAAAATGGCCGAGTCGGAGTCAAAGGTCGGCTCCAAACCCAACCAGCAAGAATGAAGGCGAGAGAGACAACTTAACATTTATAATGAAAGGACAACTTATGCATGTCTCAAGGTTTAACTACAATAATGATATGTTTAATACTGATCTAACAGAGCTAGAAAAAAATCTTATATGTAGAAAATATAAATCTAGGGGAATAAGTGAGATGAGTGATCAAGTAAAATTATTAGGAAATGGAAAGACTGCACCTTATTTCTCAGATTTTAGACCACTAGATGAGCATAATGCTCCAAGACCACAACCTTTAGCTCCTTTGACACTACAATATTCTAACATTGCTATTGTTAAACAAGCTATAAATAAAAGTTGGTCTATACTCTTACCTGATGAAAGAATAAGTGAACATATTGATCATCCATATTTTTATTATAAGAACAAGAAAAATTTAAAATGATTTTTATGTTATGAATCTAGATTTGTAGATAATTTGACAGCGAGCAAAGGTATAATACCATGTGGCAATTGTAACTTTTGTCATGTTTTAAATACAACAGATACTTTTATACACCCAGTGACTAACAAAACATTTAATTTCAATGTTATGGCAACTTGTACTACTCAAAAGATTGTCTATATGGCAGTTTGTAAAATATGTAATTAATTTTATGTGGGGAAAACAAAAAAGTCTAAGAGTATTAGAGAACATATGGCAGCCATGAAAAAAACTGATATAGACAGGAGTGCTTTAGCTAAACACATTCAAATCTGGTGAGGAACATGATTTTAGTTTTATGGTTACTGAATGTCTATCAGAGACATGGCACTTAGGAGATTTTAATAATTTAATAGAAATGCATGAAAATAAATGGATCATCAGACTACGTGCAGATAAATATCCTGGTTTGAATGCAAAGGTTCCTTTAAAAACCACATTTGAAAGCATGTTAAGATAGTTTATGTACGTTAGTGATGTTTTTAACCGATAATGTTTTCTGGTAGGATAGCTTGTTGCTGATGTTAATTGATGTTCTTATTTACACTGTTTTACTTGTTTAAATGGTCTGAAGAAGCACCAAGTGTTATGGGTGCGAAAGTGCTTACCCATATTAAAGTTTATTTCATTTGCACTTGTGCCTGCCGTGTGTCGTCCTTGCACATTTTGTTGTTTTTTTAAATACTTCCCTCTGGTTGTGGTTTTGGATGTTTATCCGCAGTGGAATACCTTGTTTGTTGCTGTATTGTTCTAAATTTGGAAGTGTGCCCTTTTGATGACAAATATCAGACCAGTACAGCAGAAATGCCATCAATATAATAAAGTCAAAATTTGAAACCGTTTGTACAGTCATCCTCCAATACTCTCTTTACCCTTCTCAGAGTGGTGTCTGAACCAAAGCCTGTCCTGGCAAACAATCAAATATTTTCCCTTAAAAACAAGTTACGGCCACATAAAACATTGTATCAGAGGGTTTCAGAATAAGACTAAACAGTCTTAAAATTATATAGATTAAAAATCTGCTTGTTAAAATAATTTTTTTAATGAACGTTTGTACACTTTTGTCTAATGAGACTTTTCAGTAATCCAGTGAAAATCAAATAAGGCATGCAAATATGGTGACAGAGCTTAATGATGGACACAATTCTACTACACCATAGTAATGTCTGGTCAGAGATCCCCATCTCCTTATCACACTATTACAACATGAGAAAAAAAGTAAACAAGCAGTTTTAGGACTGCGGTAGTATATATATATATATATATATATATATATATATATATATATAGATATATAGAGATATATATAGATATATAGATATAAAATAGGGAACAGCTTGACAATACAACACCTTGAGTATTTTCTCTAGGCCGCAGAAGCTGCAGTAGTAATGGTAGCAGTGACAGTAAGCAGGGAAACAGAAGCATAACAATAGTTAGACAGCAAATTAAGACAGAACAGAATCAACAATTAATCAAGTACAAAAGTGACTGCACGTGTTTTAGTAACTTACTTCTCCTTCAGGGGTGTCAGATGGGCACAGCATACCCCACTGAGACGGCTGCAAAGAACGAGGGCCACTCACTTTTCTGGTCTTCTCAAACTGAGAAGAAATTCGAGTCATCATGCCCAGTGCAGAAATGTAAGACAAACGAGACAGCACCTGGGTTACACCTTGGCGGTCCATCTTAAATCTCTTCAGAGACCAGTTCCCCTGAAAAAAAATGAGAAAAATTAAACTGTTTTCAGCAACAACAGGAAAGGCTGAAGACAGTATATTCCAATTCTATATACCATAGTATAGCCAATGACTAAATCATAATCCATGACAAAATGCTGCTGAAAACAGTACAGCATTAAACCAGGCATTTATTAATTAAGAAACACATCAAGCACTTTAGTTTCAAAGAGGTATAAGACTTCTGATGGCTAAACAATTCAATACATCAACTTAGCAAAATATACATATGCTGATAACGCACAACTTATAGCCAAACATCAAAATAACACCAGACATGTTTAATGGTTTGTTACAGAACTAAAATTAATATATTCATTTAAACCTAGTAGTGCTGTAGAACCTAAAACTATTCACCATCAGTATTCCTGATAGTCCAACAATAATCATCTATTATCTTCTCTAAAACATTCTGCTCAATGGTCCAACACACTTTTTTGCAGGCTACACAACTTTTCACATATCTATATAGAGCTTTTAATTCATTATTTTTTCAGAACAGCATAAAAATGTTCATTAATACAGGTGTGAAGCTTCCTTATGTTTTATCAACACAGAAGACTTCACATCCCCAACAATAAGCAATATAGACAAGTTTTGAACTAAAGTGAAGTATTCCAGTGACTGACAATATCTCTGACCGCATTCTGATATCGTGGTCCTGAAACTATAAATATATACTAGCTACACTTTCAGATATATGCACCTTCAGTAAAGCTTTTTGATACTGTATTGACACTTCTTGCAAACAACTTGTAATTATTACTTCTCTTTGTAAGAAGTATTTTTAACTAATTTTACTTGCCAACTCAACAAGGGAGATTAATTCTTCAGTTACAAATTATTACTTTTTTTTAATTCTAAGGGTGTCTCTGAACTTTAACACAACTGTTCAATGATTATTTTTACTGCCACCTTGTGCTCTTTGCTGATTTTCACAATAAGCAGCTTGGCTGATTCTTACTAGAGTTATTTTATGCTGATTCTCCCAGAATTTAAATGTACTGGGCAATAAATGAAGTTTCTTGTCGGATACTGCCTTCTCAGCAGAGAAGCAATTTTATTTGCAAAGCTTGTCTTTTCATTGTTGTTTTTAAGGTGCCATGGATACATACTACCATAATACAATGAAGTACTGCTTGCAAAATATTTACAACATTTTAGTGCACAGTTCAACTCCACATCTGTATAGCAACATCCAAGATATTTACTGAGTATGTTTCAACTCAGATGTTGAAACAGAATAAAAAAATGCAGGCCTACTCAAATAATCAAGCGGTTTAATTCTACATTACAAGTTAAATAAAAGTATACACGCACACACAGTATAATGTGTGTGTGTTTGAATATATATATATATATATATATATATATATATATATATATATATATATATATATATATATATACACACACACACACACACATTTTTATACATAGTCATTGAAGTAAAGCCACATTTTTACATTTTCAGACCACTGACTTGTAGTTCTCAGATGTTTTTCTCAATTGGCTGAGACTAAGACAGCTTAAGCAGGTGGTATAGTGGTAGCCCACTGCTACAACTTTTTTCTACTGAAAACAGTTATCTTTACATATAAAATCATTGTTAATAAATATTACGTTGAGTTATTTACATCCTGTACCTGATAATCTACAGAAGCACATAATTCAATCTTTCTAATCCTTTCTGATAGGGTATCACGCTGTATATGAAAACTAGATATCTACCATCTGTGCCAATATCCAAAGTGGATTATATGGTCATAAAATCCACACAATCACTAATACAAGAGATAATATATGTCATTTCACAGAATTATGTTGTAGAAATCTACAAATTGACTTTCTGTTGAAGCCACATTTACCAAAAGGTAATTATTACAAAACCACCACTAGCGCAAGCTACTGTTGTTGCTTCCAATTCAAACCGTGTTAGTCCTCATTTTTTATTGAGGGAACCTCTACTTATAGGGACAGAATATTTAAGAGGTTGGTCTCAGAGTGAAGCCAGATGAGAAAGATCCTGGTATGTAAATGAAAACAATGCTCCTCCAAGAATGAACACGAGGAAGAAGAAATGAGCAGCTTAATTATGAACTTTTCATCCTACACCCTTACTCAACATCGAGTAAGGTTAAATAAGGTCTTTCATTTAAACCAGCAAAATGATTTACTCTCAAAAACGTGATCCTTGACTTGAAGTTATTTGTGAGGATTGCAAATTTGAAGTTAATGTTTCAACAGCAGAATATGCCCACAATTAATTATTTTAAGAAACTTAGCACTTTTATTGCACCTTCACACCCTTTACTCTAGGTATAATTTATGCGAGAATGATCTTCGACAAAACTTGACTGATCGAACTAATGCTTCCTTTCATAACTTAACCCCTGGTGAATTTGAAGAGCTTAAAATGTTACTTGGCTAAACATACAGAGATAAGACCAGCAGATAAGGGAGGAGGCATAGTCCTGACGGATAGCCAACACTATTTGAGTAAGATGCGTGAAATGTTACAGGACCATACTACTTATAAACGTATCCACAGATATCAGGTCGAGGGCCTGATTAAAAGGATTGACTTATTTATATGATCTACATATAAATGGTCTGTTAACACTTGACTTGTACCAATATTTCTCCTTTGAGTTTCTTATTATTCCCATTCTCTACGGGTTACCGAAGGTGCATAAAAATCCTGTGGCTCCACCTACATGAGCTATATTGTCTAGTCGTGGGTGGGTGACTGAACCTCTGTCAATTTTTGTTGAGAAAATAACTAGACCTGTTTTGGATTGGATTTCTATTGTCTTGAGACAAAATTTTTTTTGAGATCTCTCTATACCTGGTATACCCAGGAACAACTAGGTGAACTCTTGATATTATGTCTCTTTTTACCATAATCACAAATGATTTTTGGCATTGAGTGTGTCAGAGCATATCTATCTACCCATACTGATCTTTCAACTGACGGAATTAAGTTGATTTGCACTCTGTTGGATCTTGTTCTTGAAAATAATATATTCATTTTTAAGCATGACTTTTATTTGCAATGTGTTGGAGTAGCTCTGGACATGGTTTGTGCCAATTCATATGCTAACCTTGCCCTTGCCCAATGGGAACATCAACATATTTTTTAATAATCCCTTTATTCAGAGCGTATGTCATTTCAGATGCTTTGTGGATGACATTTTTTTTTGGCATGGGAAGGTACCAGTGAAAATCTCAAGTCCTTTGTGGAGTACTTACAGAGCACTACCTCCTTTTTGCGTTTTACATGTGATTATTCAAAAGAATCCATTGCATTTCTAGAGGTCACCGAGTTTGAATGCCCTGGGGAATATGACAACTTGGGTCTATAAGAAACCATGCAAAAAGAGCAACATTCTTCACAGGACTAGTATGCACCCTAAGCATGTTACTAAAAATGCTGTTAAGGGGCAAATGCTTAGAACTATGAGATTACATTATGAGGATGATTTTGTGGTAGAGGCAGTGAATACCCTGGCCAATAATTTTATGGCCAGAGGTTACTCCAATGAAGAAGTTAAAACAGCTGTTTCTGAAGTCACTTCACTCAGATCTATTGCTATAACATTTTCTGCCCGAGAGTGATGACATGACTCATACATTAAGTAATGGTACAGCTAATCCTCGCATTTCTATTACTTATTTAACTGACATAAGCAGAGTCTGCAATGTATTTAAAAAGAACTGGTCAGTGCTAATAGTAGACGAAGGTGTTAGAAAAGCACTAAGCACTGAACCACGTTTTTCTTTTTGTAATAATAAATCTCTGAAACGTGAACTTTGCTATAAACATTATAATTCTAAAGTAGTGTCTCAATGGACTGGTAATTCCCTTGCAGGTCTTGCAGTGCATGTGGCTTCATTTTTACTACTACAGTGATTAAACATCCGGTTTCTGATCATATGATTGATTTAGACTTCTGTGCCGACTGCAAAACTACTAATGTCATTTATTATGCAAAGTGCTGGAAATGTGATTGTTTTTATACTGGTAAATCCAACAGATCACTTAGGGAAAGAATACTTGAGCATGTTAGTGATATTCAAAATAACAGAATGAAGAATGCTTTAGTGAAACATGTTTCTGAAATTAATTCTGATCATAATTTTAAGTTTATGGCTCTTGAAGTGTTAAATGTTAATATTAGAGGTGGGGATTTAATCAACAAGACTCTATGCTCTGAATTATACTGGATCGTGTATTTTAAAGCTGATACTTTTCTAGGCTTGAATGTGGTTTCCTTCATTAAACCCCTTTAAAATCACGTGACCTGAGATGCTGACTTGATTTGTTGATATGATTATGAATGTATAGTTTTTATCAATGAAGTACGGGCACTATCTTTTAGTCATGTGCTGAATCTTAATGTTTTGATTTGTTACTTGCACTTTTTAACCTGTTCTGTTTCTTAACTTAATGGTCTGATGAAGCGGCATACATGAACCGTGAAAAAGCTTACCAGCTCTTATTTTACTTGTGTTATTTATTTATTAATAAAATTGCTGTTTACTTAAATTACCGTTTTAACCGCCAAGTTGGTCTGCTCAGTGGAGAATGCGTTTTTCAGGTTTTGTCTTTAAGTTTACATTTCACATTACTGAACTCAAAAACAATGTATGCTCCTCCCCTTAGATTCAGTAGGAATCAATGGTGTTTGCTCCTGTTTCAAACTCAGTACTGGGAAACCACAAGCCTGCCTGCTGACATCTTCACTTGTTATTACTCCACTACTGCGCTATTTGGGAAGTGTGTTATTAGGACTAACAACATAAGGCTGTCTTAGGCAAACTGAAGTACACTACTATAGTATACAGACCTGAAAAGTCTATAAAATGAAAGCACTTACTTTCTTAACACTGACCATTAAATTTTGCTGTAAGTAGCAACAGACTACATGTATAGAATTTTTTTACTTTTGTGAATGAAACTTTGTAAACTAACTCAAAAAGGCAAACTCCAGTACCACTTCTTTAAATACTTAAATAAGAAAGGCTTTTTTTTCATCAAATAAATATAGCATACAAAAACACTTGAACCTATCTTCAAACTTGGAATATACAAAGTGCAAGATAAAATAAATTTTAAAACGTTAAGTCTGAAAGGCTAGCAATATGCGATAGTTTGCTGCAATAATTATGTTATTCCTGCTGAGTATCAATTTAAGTTAGTAAATATTTATAACACTGCTGAATACACAAATTAAATGACCACGTAACATACATTTCTAACATGGACTTGAAAGCATATTGCTTTACATGATATTAAATATTTTTCCCTGCTGGTGCAGTGAATGTTATTAAAATATTTTTATTGCCATTAGTTTAATGGCTACTATGACAAGGATTCATTTTTCTTTCTGAATCATATGTCAAAAATGGAAAAAGACCAGATGACTTCGTGGTTAAGGTCTTCGCCTCCCATGCACAAGGTTCAAAATCCTGACCTCCAACCAATGTCTGTTTGGAGTTTGCATGTTCTCCCTGTCTCCCCGTGGGATTTCTCCCATGTCCGAAAAACATGCTGAGTGTTTCCATCTTAAACTCACCAATGAATGGAGCTATGGGCAGCAGCACATACTCTACATGGTGCTCTATAGGGGGAAGAGTTGTACAAATCAATCGCTTTTGGGCATCTACTGTGGTGCGCAGTATCCTCACGATTGAAGAACACAGATCACAGATTGAGTGGCTAGCCCTGCCATGGCACACAACGGTGTAAAACATGGCTCTAGGTGATCTGGTCATGGTGACTAATGTTGCCAAAAATGGGCATGGGTAGTTACCAGTAATAAGTGGGTTGTGGACCCGGCCTACTCTGACACACGCCAGGAACCCTTGCTAACGGTGGGAGGGGTATATCTGTCCCTACTGGCCAGTGTGTGCCCACCATAAAGCCCAGCAGCCCTGGGTCAATAAGCTACTGGCTTGGCCAGTGTCTATTTGCCCGGCCTGGGTTACCTGGGATAGCTCTGTTGAGCGAAAGCTGGATGTAAAACCAATCAACTTGCCAAACATTAACTGAGAATTGCTACGCTTAATGTAGGTTCACTGACAGGAGACAGCTTGGAAGTGGATGACATTATGATACGGAGGAGGCTGGACATCCTATGTATCAAAGAGATGAGATGGAAGAACAGTGCAGCAAAGCCACTTGGCTTGGGATCCAGAGTCTACTACTCTGGTAGAGGGTAGGCTAGAAATGGCGTAGGAATTGTGGTAAGAGAGGTTTCAGAAAGCAGTAAGGGATATCTTCATAATTAATGATAGACTCATGGCAGTCAGACTTCACTGTAATGATAGGGCAGTATTCATAATCTCAGCCTATGCCCCACAGCAGGGTTGTGATAGTGAGGAAAAGACTGTATTCAGACAGCAGTTACAGGACCTACTAGATAAAGCAGGACAACATGAATTGGTGCTGATAATGATTGACCTGAATGCACATATCAGGACAGACAGAACAGGATACGAATACTGCCTGGGCCCACATGGGTGGGGCAACACTAGACGTCAGTCTGGCAAATGGCTTTATAGTAGCCAACACATGGTTTAGAAAGAGAGTCACAAGATCACATACAAGAGTAGTCAACATGCAACTCGGGTAGACTTCCTCCTAGCAAGGAAAAGGCACTGGGGTAGAATCCATGATTGCAAAGTCATCCCCAGTGAAACAGTCTGCCCATAACATAAACTACTAGCTGCCACAATCAGCTGTGAGAAATGGTCAGAGAAGGCTCCAAGGTCAACAGAGACCAGGCTGAAGACCTGGAAGTTGGCTGGAGAGAAAGTACAACAGTTCAAGGAATTACTCAGGGCTCTAGCACCCCAAGAGGAGGAGGAGGAGGAAATAGGTGGAGTTGAAGAATGGCAGTGCCTAAAAACAGCATGTGTTAGGACTATAGAAAAGATATGTGGCCGAGCCAAGTATGGAAATAAGGTACATAAGGAAAGCTGGAGGTGGAATGCAGAAGTCCAGGAAGTCATCAAAAGAAAGGAGTGCAGGAAGAAGTGAGAGATAGAAAAGACTGACCAAACTAGGAAGGACTACTGGTTGGCTAAAAAAGAAGCTGCAGCAGCAAAGAAAAGGGCATCGGAGGCACTGTACCACCTTTTGGAAAGTGACTCAGTAAGGGGCACAAAGAAACTATATCAGGTTGCAAGGCAAAGACAGAAAGATAAAGAAGACAGTCAGGCACCCATCATAAGGGATGCCAGGAACAACCTGCTCACCAGTCCAGAGGACAAAGGCAGATGGAAGGAATATTTCCAGCAGCTTCTGAATGAAGAAAACCCCACAGAAGCTGTACTGCCACAGAAACTGCCTATAATGAGAGAAGAGGAGGAGCCCACCCTAGAAGTAAGAACAGCACTAAGGAAGATTAAGTCAGGGAAAGCAGCAGGCTCAGATGAGGTCACAGCAGATATGATAAAGATGCTGGGTGAGACAGGGGAGAAATGGCTCCTGAGGGTACTAATAGCAGTGTGGAGAGAAAGGCATATCCCAGATGACTGGAGAGTAAGTATACTTGTGCCAATGTACTAGAACAAAGGGGGAAATCCACAACTGTAAGCAGTACAAGGACATCAAACTCCTATCACATTGCATGAAAGCTCTGGAGAGGGTGATTGATAAATGGATATGCAGAGTACTAGAAAGTAAGATGGGAGGTGAGCAGTTTGGATTCAGATCAGGATGCAGCACAACTGACCCAATGTTTGCATTGAGACAGATACTTGAGAAAAAGCTAGAGATGAGGAAGGAGTCCAACTGGGCATTCCTAGGCTTGGAGAAAGCATAAGACAAAGTCTCAAGAAAGCTGATCTGGGCAGTAGTGTGGTGGTTTGAAGTCCCAGAAAGATTGGTAGAATTAGTGCAGGCTATGTACAAGGACCCAATGACTCAAGTACAAACAGTGTTTGGCCTCACAGAGGGGTTCCCAGTGGGAGTGGGTGTACATCAGGGTTCAGCTCTGAGCCCACTGCTGTTCATACTGGTGATGGACTACATTAGCAAACAGGTTGGAGGGGACGGATCAACAAAGCTGCTGTATGCAGACGATGGCAGTACAGGCAGACTCTGAGCTAGAACTTCAGCAAAGGATAGGAGAATGGAATGCAAATCTGAAGGCACACGAGATGAAACTAAGCACAGCTAAGACAGTGGTAATGGCAGCAAATTGTGGAAATCAGAAGAAGCTGAGAATAGAGATAGAAGGGAAGATAGAGGGACAGGTAAGCTTCAAGTATCTGGGAGGGGTAGTTGAGGAGAAGGGTAGTCTGAATGAAGAGGTCAAAGCTAGAATCAGAGGGGCTGCAGCCAGATGGCATAGAGTATCAGGTGTAGTCTATGACAGAAGAATGACAAAGAAGCTGAAAGGTAAGGTGTACAAGACAGTGGTGCGACCAGTACTACTGTATGGTACAGAAACCTGAGCAGTAAAGGCAGAACAGTTGAAGCTAGAGGTGATGGAAATTAAGTGCCTGAGATGGGTGGTAGGATGCACACTGTGGGACAGACAAAGAAATAAGGACATAAGAGCAGAAGCCAAAGTAGCTCCAATTGCAGGAAAGATCAAAGAGAACAGATTACGGTGGTTTGAGCACATGTGCAGAAAAGCAGAAGACAATCTGGTGAGGAAAATTTGGGACAGACAGGAAGAAGATAAGAGGAAGCGAAGATGTCCAGCAAAGAGTTGGACGGATTGTGTGAAAGAAGATCTGTGACCGTCAGGCATGAGTGTTGAAGAAGGCGCGGGTGTGGCACTGAAATCGACAGAGCTGGCAACAGTTAACATGATACCCCGACCCCAGGTAAAAAAAATTGGGAAAAAAGGAGGCTGATGATGTTAAAAAATGTCAAGTTATTTATTTTTTAAGTACATAAAGGGGGACTTCTGCATTACAAATTGGGCTTCATTTAGAAACTGTATGCATTTTGGTTTTAATGTACCAAACTTTTCCTGCCACCCAATGACTTGCCCCAGCTGTCTGTCAACCATCATCATCCCGGAAAACAATTGCCGATTTGTTCCCAGTCTCCATGGAAAGATTGACTAAGAAAATCTGTCATTCAAACATCTATCAGAAGTGGTTCAAAGGTTTTCTGATTTGTGCCCTTATGTTCCCAGTAGAAGCTTGATTGCGGAGCCAAAGGGACTGACTATATTGGTCATCCTTTTGCTTCCAAACAGAACAGAAGGCATTGCCAGCAAGCTGCCCCACCTCCTTCCATCCAGCACAATAAATGGTTTCCCCAGCCTCTGCTGGAAAAAGTCCACTTCCCTATGAGCTCCTGTAACCCTCCCCTTCCCAAGGGGTGGTAAACAGGCCACTCCCCTTTACTCCTCTCCCTCTGTGCCTGGCTCCTCCAGTGTCATGACCAATATATGAACCCTGATCACCTTGGTAGCAGGTAGGGCTCCTTTACTCTGTCTGCACAATGGTGCCAGGGTCTGACCTACTTAACTTGAAAGCATCTGCTGTAATTTCACAACACAATATAGTCCATTAGGTACCTACATTGCAGAAATAAAGCTTTGCTTTCATACAACTCCTGCTGAGTGGCAACTTTGTTAAAAACACTACAAAAATATTTTCTTTCTCTGCCTCTCATTCAAGTGTATATACCAGAAACAAGCCTATTTTTCTGCCTTTTCATTGCCTTGGTTTCAGTTACAAGTACTTCAATTCAGTTCAATAATTAAGCTTAGGTTAGAGTAATAGCTAGAACTAAGGGAAAAATTCAAACCCATTTCCAGTACCCTGAAGTTCTAGCCATATACAAACATTTACCCTTGTTTTATGGGCATGATTTGTATTACATTTAATGTTTTTGTTATTTAAAACTTTAAAGCTTCAAAATGTTACAGTTTTATAGCCGAATATCCTGGAAGGTTTCATTGTATAGACAAACTAGATATCAAGTTTTCAATGGAAAAGTGATTGTGATTATGGAAGCATATCTTTAAAAAATAATTTATCCTAGCATAATATATATGTGTGTGTGTATATATATATATATATATATATATATATATATATATATATATATATATACACATACATATATATATATATGTATATATATACACATACATATATATACATACACACACACACACATGTATGTATACATACACACGTGTGCGCATGCATATACACACGCACACACACATATATATATATTATATATAAATATATACACATACATACACAGTTTTATTCACTATACACCCATATCCACATTAGTTTTGCAGCCTATAAGTCGTAAACTCAAGTCCTCAGTCTAATTTTTTCCACCACTGAATATGTATTCAAGTGCATAGTCTACAGGAATATATAGTAAAATGAAGTCATTCAGTTTGCAACACTATTTCACTGCTCTACCATGGATTTTTATTGTTGTATCATAAATAATAAGCACACATGCATTTAGTTTCAGTGTTAAAGATCGTATTTGCATGTGGAAGGTCTGTCCATTTCCTACACTTCATTTTCAAGAGTGGTGGAGATGTACACTTTTTTCGCTGATTTTATAAGAATTGACATAACACTGTTTATAGCTTTGGTCAGTGTATAGTTCAGTGTTTCATTTCTTTAGTTTTATCTTGTATTACATCTCCTTTTAACTATTTTTCACCTTCCTGTTGTAATACTTTTCCATCCGATTTATACTATAACGTTCAGTATGTTTTTACTGTTTTCACAGAAAAAAATTACGAAAACAAAAAACACATGTAGCAGTTAGCTGTACCACTCAACATTGCACACAGCGTTGGCATTCGTGGTCTGCACTGTGATCCTGAAAATCTTTACATTTCGTTAAAAGGAAAACATAATAAACCTATCTGGCTTGCTCTTTTGAGTGATTTAACATTTTACCTTCCCTTTTATTATTTTTCACCAACCCCATACCCTCTTGTCAATCTCTGCAGATTCTGGTAGTCCATTCCACAAGTCCACATTCCACTCTGAGTCCTTTCAGGGATCCAGGGTGTTTTTAATGCCTATAATTTGTTGCATGCTCCCTTCTTCCCCCCTCTGCCCCTCCTGTTCAGAATGATCCCTTCACATCTCACTGGTTAGCCCCAACACTGTCATCTGGTTCCAGTATTTCTTAACAAATAGTATGTCAAAGTCAAATTCGGCACATCCCTATTACTGCCAGCACCCCTTACTACACAGGTGCCTCAGGAATCCATACTTGTCCTTTTGTTTTCAACCACTAAACAACTTGCCCTCTGACCTCCCTAACCTTCCATTTCCTCGTTATGCAGATGACATGGTTATTCTTCGATCCAGTCCCTCACATTCAACTATTCAAACTCAGTTTGTCTAACCTCCATTCCCTTAAATCTGGGAAAAACAACCAAAAGCTACTCCTAAACCACTCAACCAAAATGTATGACATCTGGAACCTCAATGAAGCTGAAAAAGACTTCTAAAAATTACAACATTGCAGATCTCAACAGTTGCCCAAAAGAAACATCATCCTTTAACTACTTGGGCTTATGGTAAGACCAGTCATCTTCCAAAGCCACAGTGAAAGTTCTCTTATTCTGGTCCTGTAAAATCTCCCCTTTTCTCCAGACCATGCAATAGGCAAAGGAGTCCCCCTGGCTCAACTTGAATACGTGGTCACCATCATAGCCACAGCCTCTAAAAAACTCTTCCACTCTACAGTCCACTGAAAACAAAATCTGACCATTTATTTCCAATTCTTCCTTTCACGAAAACCACTGCATCCCCCTCTCCAAGGCTGAATGGCTACCATTCTCCTACAGTGTGTGTCTGTTTTCCAACTACATTAACCAGTTGCATTTCGACCTCTTGCAGCCAAACTCCATAATAAAACCACTGCCTACAACCTCCGTAGCCTCTCCCAATTAATTCCCCCACTCCTGACACCCCAAACTAAGCTACACTGTACAGACCATTCCATCTCTATTCGTGCACCCAAACTCTGGCAATCCCTCCTCCTTCACCTTAAAGAATTCTTCTCTTTCCCCATTTCCAAAGCTCAGCTTGAAAGACACCTTCATATCAAAAATCTGACTGGAAGTGATTGTTCACAGGACACAACCTAACTCCCTCATCTTCCATCTTCCGTTTCCTTTTGTGTTTACGTTTGATTTTCTACTCTAATATTTATATACCATATCAATTGTCTGTGGGATTATCTATCTTCTGTGACTACTCTACATTTGCAAATTTGTTCTATTCTGTTTGTGTTAATCTCTTCACCTGGGCTGTGCCTACAAATGGTCTACAGTGATCAGTATACTACCCCAGTAAACAGACAAGTTAACTGAATAAAAAATTATGTTATACACAAATATCAACCCCCTTCTGTCTCAGGTGAGAAGAGCTCTAGCATGTGGATCATAATCCTTCACCTCCATTGCATGGAGGTTTCTAGTAGCTTTCTTCTGGATACATCCAGTAGCTTGTTGCCCTGTTCTTTGTGTCGCCTTCAAAGATGCATACAACACTCAAGATGTTGTTTGACCAATGCCTCAAAGATCAGAAGCACTACCTCTTGACTGCTGTAATCTGTCCACCTTTAGATACACCCCAGTACTCTGGGTGCTGCTGCCACTAGCCCCTCACTCTGCTACTGGTTCAGTCTAGGTGTGATCACCATCACTACAGCAATTCCCTGCCCTGATGCTAACAGTTCATCATCCCAGCTGATGCTTCATAGCAAGGTTGTTGTGGCCTAAATGCAGTACTTTGCATTTGTCTGCAAAATACCTCAACTCTCACCATTTTGTCCACTTGCTCAGCCTCTCCAAATCCTTTCCTAGACCTGTGACAATGTGAGGTATTGCCAGCTATGGCAGGAGAAGTAAGGCAGTGGATGTGTAACATACGCCAGCACAGCTAGCTGGAATTTTGTAAAGAAGGACATGTCATTTGTACATCAAAACTGATTTGTTCAGATGCTGATCCCTGTGAAAGATTAGATGCGACTCCCTACACAAGGGTCCGATGATGCGAAATAGCATAAATAGAAATAAGTGTGTCAGCCCTGTTCTTATATAACACCAAAAAGGGCTTTGGGGGCTTGCAATTTCGCTAAACTTATAGCGAAGATTAGTGCTACCAAATAACAGTTTTCCATGACAGGTACCTGCCAGCAGAGGTAGTAATTAACTTGGAGTGTCTGCGCATCTGCGCCTGCGTGTGTGTGTCTGTGTGTGTGCGTGCATGTGTGTGTGTGTGTGTCTGTGTGTGTGCGTGCATGTGTGTGCGTGCGTGCGTAGCTTTCCAAAATAAAATTGAGGTCCAAAAGTGGATGTCTTCTTCGGGAACTGTTTCATTGGCAGATGGGAAAAAAGTGGCAGCTCTGGTGGCAGACACTGCAGAAGCCTATACCTTAACAAAAGCATACCATAAACTTAATTTGAATTACTCTGACAGGTAGACAAGGAGCAGGGGGCACACCCCAGCTGGTGCTGGGTCCTATCTTCCTCCTTGGCACTGGCCAAAGAACCTTTTGCATTTTGCTAAATGGTTTTCTCATGCTAATTCTTCTGGCCTCTCATGATATAAAGCATGTCCTCAGACAGAAAACGGGTGCCTCTGAGTGATGATTGCTACATCATCCAAACTATAAGCCTTGGAATTAGCAGGCTTAGTTGATGGAGAAGACCCTTGTCCTTGATTAGGAGGTCTACATGCTGGGGCAGCATGCATGGCTCTTCTCTTGCCAGACTCAGCAGGAGTTGGAACTAGTAAATCAAAAGGATGGTATCATTTCAGTCCTCTCTTCCCATGTCATTTGTAGTACCCTGGGATCAGAGGAATGAGAGGAAATGCATACAGAAACAGGCCTGCCCAGGGGATGGAAAAGGCATTTGTTGTCCATGTCTCTTGTCCATACCCTGGTGCAGTATACAAACATTACAACATCCACATGGATCTAAGCTGTATGATACCCTTTCAGTGTTCTTGGACTGGCATAAGTGAAGTTAAGTTATTGAGGGAGACTAGAACAAAACCATATACGTCCAAAGATATTCATCATTCTTCCCAGGATCGAAGTAATAGATATAATAGAGAAGTGGTACCTATTAGGTTTGAATTTTCTGGTAATGTAGACAAGGTACGTGAGATTATCTCTAGTAAATGGTTTATACCACAATCAGATACTGAAATATCCAATAAAGTAGGAGATGGACCTAACTTTGGTTATAAGAACAAAAAGAACTTGAAAAGGCTTTTATGCCAGTCCAAGAACATTGAAAGTGTATCGTACTGCTTAGATGCATGTGGACGCTGTACTATTTGTGGAGTATTAGATCTTGATAATACCTTTATTCATCTGGTGACACTAAAAGTGTACAAGTTTAAAGTTAAAGCTAATTGTATGACAAACAACTTTGTTTATTTTGCTGTTTGTCGATATATTCCTTTTTCTACGTGGGCATGACCAATCGCTCACTTAGAGGAACAGGGAACATTTAGCTGCTATTAAGAATGTGGGACCTGAAAGGAGTGTCCTAGCCAAACATGTTATACATAAGGGTATAACTCATTCCTTTTCCTTTAAGGTAGTTGACTGTATAATGGAAAGTCCTAGGTTAGGGGATGTGAGAACTAAAACCGAGCAATGTGAACTTAAATGGATTATTGAACTTCAGGCAGAAAAGGAACCAGAGTTGAATGACAGAACATCAATTAAACCTCATTTAAAAGCTAGACATTTTAAGAAATAAAGTTATTTTAATTGAGATACATTTTTATGTTAGATTGTGATATATAGGTGCTATGTATAGAGATATTTATTGTTAAATTTGAATTAATTGCAGTGATATTTATTTAATTGAATAAGTAGAGGTATATAAGGAAGTGATGCAATTTCTGTTTTATGGTCTGAAGAAGCATCTTGTTAGATGTGAAAGTGCTAACCTTTGTATTAAACGTTTTATTCCTGCTGTGTTTCTCCACTTTGTTTATTTTATTAGATCTATACCCAAGCAGTCTTCCCAGTGCAGTAAAATCTGACCCAGACTCCTAGGTAAGGGAGAGATAAAGCCAAAGTGTATGACTGATAAATACTTCTGTCTCAAATGATATTTCTATGGAACATGCACACAATACCAAAAATGGTAGCAGCACGCTCTGTGGCACCTCACAATCCAGACAGTGACCATTAGTTGACTTAATCTACCACAGATTGACCGAACAGGTACAGCAAAGTTACTGAAAATGGTTCCAGGAAACCATAATATGATCTAAAGTGTTCAGTCAAAATACCACAGTCCTCATTGTCAAAGGCAGAGACAGTTCAAGAACACCGAAGCAGAACAATTTTTGATGTTAACTCACTCAGAAGGAAATTAATAATCTAAATGAGGACGGCCTCAGTGTTGTTGTGCTTTTATACAAAAGTAGACCCACATTAGTTAATCAGATTATGAGCATTACAAAGGAATGCAGCTACATGCACTCTTTTCTTAACTGAAGAATCTTACCTATATGAAAGGTTTATTAAACACACTGATTTTTGAAATGGTTTGGGTTCAGTCAATCTCCTGGGAATGGTCAAACTTTTTTTTTTTTTTTAATATACAATACAAATGAAAAATACCTCTATTCTAAAAGGGAACACTAGGCGAGATTTTACCAGCCTCACTGGACCAGGATCTAGCCCAAAGTGAATGAAAACACAGCACTGACACCTTCATGCTCTCATCATGAATGACACAGGCAATCTTGACCAAATGTCAAGAACCTCAGCATAAACCATTGTGCAGCGCCATGGATGCACTAAGGGAAGATGACTGCATCATTCTGCAAAAAGGTGCACACTTTCCTCACACAAAGGATGGGAAAAAAAATCAGTGAATGGTAAAGCAGGAGAGAGAGCAGAAATCTGCAGCTTCCTCACATACAGGATACAAAAAACAATCAATGACCAGACAGACTGTAGAGCAGAAATATAAGCAGCATAATCAAATGCTTTCTTATGAGACTTTCATTAGTGCATCAAAAAATTAGCATTCAAACAAAGCCTGTCCTTCACCATTTGCATTCTAATGGCTGTAGCAGTGTCCACACTGACTGAAACTGATGGCCATACTAAGGCTCATGACATCTGGTAGATCTGGAATGTACATGAAGATTGGGGCAACAACATCCAGTGCTTTGGTCACTGCTGTAAATTAGCTGATAAATGAAGCTGGGTTGTTAGCATTTCTTTCATTTAACAGCGAGTCCCGTATGGTTATCACTGTGCCACCACCGATATTATGTGCACCACAACACTTAACACTTCAGTTAATGGCTGTTTATCATGCCAGTCCCAGCTGGAAATATAACAGGTAATGGCTGGACCAAGACACAGGCTTCATCACCAACTAGCTGGTTTCAAATCCCAAATGAAATACCAAGTCCTAAGAAAGTCAATATTTTGGGGGTAACACTGGGAAAGTACAGTTGTGTACACTTACCATAAATGTAGATGTTCAAGTGTATTCACTGTTGCAGTCATCACATTTGGGTTATCCCTGCCAGGGTACCCCTTGGCTGTCCCGAATACCAGAGGCTTAGTATTTCTCCGTCAGTTGCTGTCACTTCAGGACTGATGTCAGGTCGCCAGTAGTATAAAGTAAGGCAGCCGACGCCATTACATCAGTTTTTCTTGCCCTGTCAGGAGCCCCCAAGTGGGAGCCAGGATATGGTGTTAGAACCCCACCAGTAGAAAGCAAATATCAAAAAGTTCCTTGTAAAGAGAGAGAGAGAGAGAGAGAGAGAGAAGAAAAGGGGGGTGGAGGGAGGGAAACCACGACTGCAACAGTGAATACACTCGAACATCTACATTTATGTTAAGTGTACACAACTGCAGTATGCTCTTCGTGTTTCAATGTTGCAGTCATCACATTTGGGTTGATTCCCAAAGCTGAGGAAAAGGGTGGAGGCAGTCAAGAAGACTAGGGGCTGACTAGGATGCCCTGCAAGACTGCAGTGGTAAAGCCTGCCCTGGATCTGGAGAAGATAGGCATGTGGTAATGCTTGGCGAAGGTCTGAACAGATGTCCATGTGGCAGCCTCCAGGATGTCCCAGGTGGGACTCCTCTAAGGAAAGCTGCAGAGGTGGAGGTAGCTCTGGTAGAGTGAGTCCTGACTCCCTTAGGGGGAGGTTTTCCGTGTTGCTTGTAACAGAAATGGATGCAATGTGCTATCCATTTGGAAATGGTTTGCTTGGATATGGCTTTGCCCTCTGCCCCTGCAGCAAAGCTGACTAGCAATTGATCAGTCTTTCTAAAATATTCAGTCCTGTCTAGATAGAATCTGAGCTAACTGTGCACATCTAGAGAGTGCAGGATCCTTTCCCCCTTATTTTGTGGAAAAAGATGGGCAAATGAATTGATTGGTTAAAAGCCACACTGGACACCACTTTGGGCATGAAGGATGGGTTAGTCCTGAGGGAAACCCTGTCAGCAAAGAAGATGATGAAGGGCTCTACAGCCATGAGTGCTTGTAGCTCGGATACTCTTCTGGCTGAAGTGATGGCCAGAAGCACGCCTGTCTTCCAAGAGAGAAACTAACTCTGCTGAAGATGCCGGTTCAAAGGGGGGCAGGGTGAGCTTTTCCAAAACAATGTTTAGGTCTCAAGCTGTGGTAGGTGCTCTTCTGGGTGGCCTCAAGTTGCTAGCCCCTCTTAGGAACTCTTTGATGAGATGGTGTGAGAAAAGTGGGTGCTCAGTGTTGAAATGAGCAGAAATAGCAGAGGTATGAATTTTAATAGAGGAAAAGGAGAGACCACTGTGTAGCAGGTCAGTTAGGTAATCCAAAATGAGAGGTAAGGAGGGCTGTGCTGTATCGGCTCCCTTAGCCTGAATCCAGGTGCAGAACCTTTTCCATTTGTCAGCATAAGACTTTCTAGTGCTAGTGCGTCTAGCCTCATGTAGAACATCTAGAACCTGTTTACTGTGATTGGCAGCTTGATCAGTGGTCAGGGAATAAGCTAGGCTGCCAAATTGAGGGTCTGCAATTGGGTATGCATGAATTCTCCTTCCCTCTGGGTCAGGAGGGTTGGGGTCTGAGGGAGATGCCATGGTGGCAGTGGGTGCAGACCGCGCAGCAGTGGGTACCAGTGCTGGCGAGGCCAGTCTGGAGCAATCAGAATTGTCCTTGGTTTTTCCTCCCTTATTTTGAGCAGTACCCTGGTAAGGAGATGTAGTGGGGGAAATGCATAAACTGAGAGGTTGACCCAGGGAAAGGATAGGGCATCCACTTTCCAGGCCCGGCAGTAAGGCTCCCTGGTGCAGAACTTGCTGAGCTGATGGTTGGAGTGGGAAGCAAAGAGGTTGACCTTCAGGGTGCCCCATTTCTGAGTTATCAGGGTGAAGATACTTTGGTCTAGCTGCCACTAGTGTGGGTCCAGAAGATTTATGCTTAAGTTGTCTGCCAGAGAGTTTAGAGAGCCTGGCAGGAATTGTGCTAACAGGTGTAGTTGCATGGCTGAGGCTGTGTGCCAAAGGGTCATGGCGAGCCTGCATAGAGGGTAGGAGTGAGTCCCTCCCTGCTTGTTGATATACCAACATCACAGTGGTGTTGTCTGTTTTGATCAGGAGAGCCCCTGGGGAGAGAAGGGGCTTGAAAGCTGTCAATGCATGCTGGACAGCTAACATCTCTTTTTGGTTGATGTGCAGATGTATTTGCTGTGAGCTCCATTGGCCCTGTATGCACCTGCCTTCCCGGTGTGCACCCCAGGCATAGTCTGATGCATCTTGTGGTGAGGGTCTAGGCAGTGGGGGGGTGGTGAGAAAGGTAGTCCCTTGTTGTGGGAGCATGCTGCTGCCCACCAAAGAAAATCTTTCCTTAGGCAAGGTATCACTGGTACAAGAGTTTCCAGGTCTTGAGACTTTTTAGGTACCACTGAAGTTTCCTCATATGCAGTCTGACATATGGAATGAGTAGAATGCAATTTGCCATGAACTCCAGAGCTTGCAGGATTTTCCTAGTAGATAACTGGGGTCTGGTGGCTAGTTGAGGAAGCAGGCTGTCAGGTAAGTTTGCTTTTTCTGGTGTAAGGAATGCCATCTTGATGCTGTGTCCAGGCTTGCTCCCAGAAATATAATCGTTTGGGTGGGTACAAGTTTGGATTTCTTTTCGTGGATAGTGTACCCTAGGTAGGTCAGTAGGGACTTTACAAAGGCCAGGTGCTTGAGCAGCTTTTCCTGACTGTCTGCCTGGATTAGGCAGTCTAAGTATCGGTAAATTTGAATATTTCTCTGTCTGCAAATGGCAATGGCAGGAGCCAGATATTTTGTGAAAACTCTGGGAGCAGTAGATAAGCCAAAGGGAAGCGCAGACAACTGAAAGTGCAGCGATCCTGCCCTGAAACATAGATATTTCCTGCATGATTCCCGGATTGGGATGTGGAGGTAGGCCTCTTTTAGGTCTAGGGTGGCTAGCCAAGCATTCTTGGAGTGCATAGGTAGTAGTTGCTGGAGGGTGAGCATTTTGAATTTTGGTATCACCAGGAATGTGTTGAGAATGGTTTACCTTTACATGTGCGCACTGCAGAAGGAGGAACAGCAATTTTCCGAAAGGTAGTTTGCAAACGTCGAACGGAAAAAGGTTTGAAGGTGCAATGAGCGAATACACTGAGATTCGCTCATTGCACTTCGACATTCTGGGGCAGATTGCACTATAGTGGGGATCGGGAAATGGTTTCTTTCCCCACTGTAGTGTGATCTCGGAGTTAGAATAATAAAGTAGGGGGTTGTGGTGGGCACAGCCCCCCACATGGGGGGTGCAGGGGGGGGCTTGCCCCCCTGCATTACACTTTATTTTTTTTCGACATTAATGTTCGAAAATCAGTTAATCGACTTTTCGATTTGCTGATTTTCAAACATTTACAACTGTCGCTGCTTTAAGTTTCGTGGTTACGATTCGCTCATATGAGCAATCGCACCAGTGTTTCACTGTTATGAAGGTAAACCATTTAGAACAGATAGACTGAGGATGGGGCACCAGGTGTCCTCTTTTCTGGGTACCAGGAAAAGTCTTGAGTAGAAACCTTGGCCTATCTGTTTTGCAGGAACGTGCTCTATTGCCCTCATAGAGAACAGGGAAAGGACTTGCTTTTTCGCCTCTGCCCACTGGTTTGGAGGAAGATTTGGGAACCCTTTTGGGGTTAGGAGAGTGTGGAAAGAAAATCTGCATCCCTGGGACACTATGTTGAGGACCCAGCGGTCGCTGGTAATGGTGGCTCAGGTGCTTGCATGGAAGGAGAGTTTTCCTTCTAGCGGCAAGTGCAGGTGGACAGAAGGAGGGGGTGGAGGTGGAGAGTCATTATGAGTTCTTACCATGATGGGGTGGCTTTGCACTCCCTGGTTTTGAAGTGGAGGAACTTCATTGTTTTGGTCTCTGCATTCCCTGTGGCTTTTGTCTGGGGAGTGTGCTTCCCCGGGGTCTGGGCTTAACTGACCTGGAGGGGGCAGGAAAGGACCAGTGCTTGGAGGGACAATGCCTACTGAACCTGGTGGCTGGACCTGTAGCAAATCCTTAACTGTCTGCATAGATTTAGCTTTTTCTTCCATCTTTTTTAAGACTTCCTCTGCCTTGGTGCCAAATAAGTTGTCTTAGTGCAAGGGTGCATCCAATAAATTAGAGTTGACATGGTCTGGCAAGGGCTGTTCCTTAAGCCAAGCATGCCTTCTAAGGACAGAACCAGTGACTGCTGCCCTGCAAGAAGCTTTTAGGGCATAAAAAAGTACAGTTGTGTACGCTTACCATAAATGTAGATGTTAGAGTGTATTCACTGTTGCAGTCATTACATTTGGGTAATCCTGCTGGCAAGTTGCCCTCAGTCAGCCTGAATTCCAAAGTCTTGGGTCATGCGTCGGCTGCTGTCGTCCCTTCCCTGACGTCAGGCTGTCAGGGGTATAAAAGAGGCAGCTGATGCCATTTTCTTCAGT
Organism: Protopterus annectens; assembly: GCF_019279795.1. Lineage (NCBI taxonomy): Eukaryota > Metazoa > Chordata > Ceratodontiformes > Protopteridae > Protopterus > Protopterus annectens. The sequence continues at coordinate 681,243,709 of NC_056745.1, read as the reverse complement.
TTTTTTGCCCCAGATGTCAGGTGCCCCCAAAAAAGGGTAGCCAAATTTTATATATATATTCAGAAATACACCAATATAAATTTCACCTTCATCTGTAAGCAAATACACCACATAGGTAGTATAAATCAGAGAAGGAAAAGTAAGATCCAAAAGAAAAAAGGGGGAAGGTGGGTGGGTAACCTGGACTGCAACAGTGAATGCAACAGTGAATACACTCGAACATCAACATTTATGGTAAGTGTACACAACTGTACTATGTTCTTCGTGTTTCACTGTTGCAGTCATTACATTTGGGTAGAGTCCCAAAGCTATGGTTGGGAGGCTGGAACTAGACAGCCATAGGAGCGGCTATGAGGCCCTGTAGAACTGCAGTGGCAAAGCCTGCCCTGGATTTAGAGTAGAGTGGCAGATGATGATGGTTTGTAAAGCTGTGCACTGAACTCCAAGTAGCTGCCTCTAAAATGTCTGTGGTTGGAACTTCCCTGAGAAAGGCTGCTGAGGTGGCTGCAGCTCTGCTGGAATGAGGCCTAATGCCCTTAGGCACTGGTTTGCCATGGTGTAAGTAGCAGAAACAAATGCAGTGGCCTAACCACTTAGATATATAGTCTGCGTTGAGATAGGCTTTCCTTGTGATCCTGCAGCATATGCCACTAGTAATTGCTCTGTCTTCCTAAAAGCTTTGGTTCTGTCCAAGTAGAATCTAAGCTGTCTGTGTACGTCCAAAGGATGCAGAATTCTCTCCCCCTTGTTCTGTGGATTTGGGTAAAAGTTTGGCAGATGGATGGCTTGGTTAAGAGCCACACTGGACACTACTTTAGGCATAAATGTTGGATTTGTCTGCATGAAAAATGACAAAAGGTTCCACAGCCATGAGTGCCTGTAGCTCTGAAACTCGTCTTGCAGAAGTAATTGCTAACAGCAGAGGTGTTTTCCAAGATAAAAACTTCATATCAGCAGTAGCAGCTGGCTCAAAAGGAGGCAGGGTGAGCTTTTCCAAGACACAGTTGAGGTCCCATGCAGGTATTGGTAGTCTCCTTGGGGGCCTTAAATTTTTGGCTCCTCTGAGGTACTGCCTTAATAAAGGGTGAGAAAAAAGTGGTGGCTCTGTATTGTAATGAGCCAAAATGACAGAGGCATGAATTTTTATTGATGAAAAAGATAGGCCTTTGTTCCAGCATCTCAGTTAAGTATTGCAAAATCTGAGGAATATTTGGTACCGCTGTATCAGTTCCTTGTGCCTGGTTCCAGGCACAGAATCTCTTCCATTTTCCAGCATAACACTTTCTAGTACTAGGCCTTCTGGCTTCCAGAATGACATCCATCACAGCTTTACTGAGAGGTGTTTTTTGTGTGACTACATTATTCGCCATGCTGTCAAGTTTAATGTCCTGAGTTGGCTGTGCATGATCTGATTGTCTTGCTGGAACAGTAGTCTAGGTATTTGAGGTAAGGTCCAAGCAGGGTATAGAGATAAGTTTCTTAAGTATAGGATACCAGTACTGGCGTGGCAAGTCTGGGGCGATCAGTATCATCTTTGGCTTTTCCTGTCTGACCTTTAGGAGCACCTTGGGGAGGAGAGGCAGTGGCAGAAAGGCATATACTGATAGGTTTTTCCAGCTGAAAGATAGGGCATCCACTTTCCATGCTCGTCTGTGATAAATGCTTGTGCAGAATATTTTTAGTTGGTAATTGAGAGGGGAGGCAAATAGATCTATGTCTGGACATCCCCATTTCCTTGTTATCATGCTGAAGACTTGTGGAGCCTGCTTCCACTCGTGGGGATCCATGAGGTTTCTGCTTAGTTCGTCTGCCAGTGTATTTTCCTTTCCTGGCAGGAATTGTGCCTGCAGATGTACAAGTCAAAGCTGTGTCCCACAAGGTCATGGCTAGGCTGCAAAGGGGGTAAGAATGTGTGCCCCCCTGCTTATGTACCACATGACCGTGGTGTTGTCTCTATCAGTAGTTGTCCTGGATGAAGTAGGTCCTTGAAGGCTGTCAGGGCATTTTGAACAGCTAACATCTCTTTTTGATTGATATGTAGATGCATTTGGTTTGAGAACCATGTGCCCTGAATGCATCTTCCTGCCATGTGGGCTCCCCAAGCATAGTCTGATGCATCAGTTGTTAGTGTCCGCCTGGCTGGAGGTAATGTGAATGGCTGTCCCTTGTTCTAGTGTCAAGCCTTTGCCCACCATCGAAACTCCCGGTGCAGGCAGGGAATGAGAGTAATGACTGTTTCCAGGCTGTGGCAATGATGAATGTTGAGTCCAAACACTTTTTAGGTACCACTGAAGTTTCCTCATATGCAGTCTTGCATATGGAATTAGTAGGATGCAGGATGTCATGAAGCCCAAAGCCTGCAGAATTTTTCTTGCAGATAACTGGGCCTTTGTTGCCAACATTTTGAAATAGGTAGTCAGTTGTCTTTGTTTGTCTGGCGTGAGATAAGCCATCTGGGCAGTTGTATTCAAGCTTGCACCCAGGAATATTATCTCTTGTGAGGGTACTAGTTTTGATTTCTTTTTGTTGACTGTGTACCCTAAGCATTTTAGAAGTCTGTTCACAAACGCCAGATGTTGAAGAAGAATGTCCCTGTTCTCTGCATGAATGAGACAGTCGTCCAAGTAAGGATATATTTGTATTCCTCTCTGTCTGCAGAATGCAATTACTGGTGCCAGGCACTTTGTAAAGACCCTGGGCACAGTAGACAAGCCAAAGGGCAGTGCAGAGAATTGGTAATGCATTGAACCAGCCTTGAATCTTGGGTATCTTCTGCATGATTGTCTGACTGGAACATGCAGGTATGCCTCTTTTAGGTCTAAAGTCACAAGCCAAGCATTCTTGCCCAGCATGGGCAGAAGCTGCTGCAAAGTTAACATTTTGAATTTTGGAATATCCAGGAAAGAGTTCAAAATAGATAGGGCCAGTATCGGCCTCCAGGCCTTGTCCTTTCTGGGTACCAAGAACAGTCTTGAGTAAAATCCTTGTCCCTGCTCTTGCTCTGGTACTTGTTGAATGGCCCCCATGTCCATGAGGGATGACACTTGTTTTTGTGCCTCTGCCCATTGATTTTCTGGCAGATCTGGCCAGCCGTTTGCCTTTGGTACAGTATGGAAGTGGAACTTGTAGCCTTGTGACACTATGTTTAGAACCCACTTGTCCTGGGTTATGATGTGCCAATTTTGAGCAAAAAGTGCTAATTTTCCCCCTAAGGCTGCTGCCAGAAGATAAGTGCTTGGTGCCGGCAGGGGGAAGTCATTGGGACTGTTTTCTGTATGTTTGTGGTCTATCTTCTCCAGCTTTGGAGGTAGAAGCACCCCATTGCTTGGGCCTATAAGGACCTTTCGCCTGGGATCTGCCCCTAGGGCGTCTGGCTCTGCCCCTTTGAGGTCTGTCTGACACAGAAAAGGACCAATTTTTTGTAGGCCAGTGTCTACTAAACACCTAGGTGGCTGTACCTGTAAAAAATCTTTGACAGTTTGCATAGATTTAGCTTTGTCCTCCATTTTCTTTAACACCTCTTCTGCCTTAACACCAAACAAAGTTTCATGCTGCAAAGGTGCATCTAGTAATTTAACTTTTACATGATCAGGCAGATTTTGTTCCTTTACTGCGGCCCTGCGGGAGGCTTCCAACGAATCAAAACCACATTGCAAAGTATGCTTTCCAACTTGTTCTGCTGCATACAATAAATCCTGCATTTCCTTGTTTTCTGCACGTTCAGAATTTAACAACATTTTCTGTTTAAGCAATCCCATGACATGTTGCTGATACTTAAGCATATGAAATTGACAGTTTAAGGCCCTTATAGCCAAAGTTGCAGAGATGTAAACCTTTTTTCCCCATCTATCCAGTGCCCTTGAATCTCTGTCAGAGGGGGTTGGTTTTTTTGCAGTGGAAGCCTTAACCCCCTCTGGACCCTGTGATATAGTTTCTGGGTCAGCAGCAGGGTTTTTAAAAAGAAATTTGTGTGAGTCAGGAACCCTATAATATCTGTCAGGCTTAACAGGAGCTAGGGGGTAAGGAGTCAGGGGTCAGACTAGTCTCCGAAAACACATCTACAAAGGCTAGAGGCCTGTGCTGATGTAGTAATAGAAACTCCCTGAGCCTCTTTTTAGATTCTGAAAAATTTTGGCTCTCCCAGTGGAAATGCTCCCTCATGGTGTGCAAGGTTTCCCCAAAGGAATAGTCCTCAGGAGGAGATGCTGATGGTATAGATTCTTCAGCATCAGAATCCTCATAGGGGGGAAAAAGAATATTCATGTTCAGAAGAGGAATCAGAAGAAATAGAAACCTGATTTGAAGATTCATAGTCAGTGTCTTGCCTAGGCCTCTTATCAGGAGGGGGATGGGAACCCCTGATCAAGATAATCAAGTCTTCGGCCATTTTGAGCATCTGTTTTTTGGGCATAGAGGACTGTCCACATGGCTCTTGAGCTTGTTTCCTTGCTTTAGAAGGTGCTTTAGTCTTTGCCTTTGAAGCTGAAGTCGTTTTAATGTAAAGATGTTTAGGTCTGAATACACCCTCAGAAGCTGGTACCTGCTCAGCGGCTCTGGACCCATCTGAGGGATTAGCGTCCGATGCTCCAATACCTTGAGTATCCAGCGGCATGGCCGACTTCACGTGGGAGTCTGTAGTGGCCTGCGACTCTAAAGTAGCGAGCGTCAGGGGCTGCAAAAGCGCCTCACTGAGAACCAGCGACTGGCTTAGGAGAAGCTTCATCGGTTTTGGGCCTTGGTTGTTTTTCTCTATCTTTTTATTTGCATTTTTTGTAAACTCTGGTAGTCAGATGGCTATCCGACATTTCAGGGTAATTAAATCAGCATCCAAAAAAGTTTAAAGCAAAATCATACTGACACTTAATAGCGCGTTGGTTAAATCTAGCACAAAACCGACAACCAGAAATGTTGTGATCAGGGCCTAGGCAATGAATACAGTAGGAATGAAAATCCTTATGAGGTATTTGCTTCCCACAAGAAATACAGTTATTAACTTTTTCTGACATCGGTCTGGAGCAAGAAGAAAGTTTCCCCAATGGGGTACTTAGCTTTATTGAAGACTTCAGATCTGAAACTCAAATACGAAAATCTCAGGAGACGGCCGACCCGCACTTGTGTACTGCTTCTGCTTCGGGCACTGCGGCAAGAAAGACTGAAGAAAATGGCGTCAGCTGCCTCTTTTATACCCCTGACAGCCTGACGTCAGGGAAGGGGCGACAGCAGCCGACGCAGGACCCAAGACTTTGGAATTCAGGCCGGCTGAGGGCAACCTGCCAAGCAGGATTACCCAAATGTAATGACTGCAACAGTACTGACTGCAACAGTGAAACACGAAGAACATTCACAGTGTAAGGTGCTTACTTGACTTGCAGAATGCATTAACTTTTGTAAAAAGAAGTTATGTACTCACCATAATGTTCCATCTGAGTAGGTAACTTCATTTGTCCGCAGCCTGTGGTTATCGGATCCGATCCGAATCCGAGCCGGCAGCTTTCCAAACTAGAGATCCGAGCTCCAAGCTCCTCCCCCTTACCCATAATACCCTGCTACCTCCCTCCAGTCTTCCGATCGAGTTTGCCCTATTAGCACAAAATACCAAAGAAACAAACCACCTGAACATCCTAACCTGATATCAACTACGAGTGAAACAACGATCATTCAGGTGACGAACTACAGGTTAGGGGGAGGTCAGTTGCTGACAAATGAAGTTACCTACTCAGATGGAACGTTATGGTGAGTACATAACTTCTTTATCTGAAGTAGTTAACTTCATTTGATCAGCAACCTGTGGGACAGAGTCCCCAGCTACCAAAAACTTGGGAGGTCCTCATGGAAGGATATTCCGGAGCACTGCAGAGCCAAATGATGCCCTCCCCTAGATATCAAATCCAACTTATAATGTGTAATAAAAGTATGAGAGGAAGCCCAAGTGGCCTCAGAACAAATGTCATCCAAGGGCACCCTTGACCAAAAGGCAGCAGAGGTAGCCACAAAGCGGGTAGAATGTGCACGAACCCCCACGGGCTCTGGTCAACCAGAGATTTTGTACGTGAGCAAAATGCAGTGAGAAATCCACCTAGCTAGAGTTACCTACATCACTGGTTTACCCAAAGATGGCTTAGCAAAGGAAACAAAGAGCTGCTCTGATTTTCTTGAGGCAGCCGTTCTATGCAAATAAAAGAGCAACTCTCTATGCACATCTAATGAATGGAGTCTGTACTCCCCTTTGTTTTGGTAGTTAGGGAAGAAGACAGGCAGATTAATGGATTGGTTGATGTTAGCCTCGGAATCCACTTTAGGTAAAAAAAGAGGGATTAGTTCTGATGGAAACTCTGTCTTTATGGAAGACAAGATACGGAGGTTTAGAACAAAGGGCCTGAAGCTCCGATACCCTTCTAGCTGAGGTAATAGCAATCAAGAAGGCAGTTTTCCAAGACAAATACTTTAAGTCAACATAAGCTGCAGGCTCAAAGGGGGGACCAGTAAGAGCCTGGAGGACTAAGGTTAGACCCCCACGGAGGAACCGCATTCTTTACAGGAGGTCTTAAAAGAAAGGTACCCTTCAAAAAAGAAGCTAAGGGACCAAGATTGTCTCCGATGTGGAAGTGGGAAATAGCAGCCATCTGAACCTTCACAGTTGAAGAACTGGCCCCCTGATGAAAAATGTGGGATAAAAACTCAAGAACTGCTGGAATGGGAGCTGTAAAGGGATCCAAATTCCTATGCCCTGCCCAGACAGAAAAACGTTTCCATTTACTATTGTAGACTTTCCTGGTAGAAGGCTTATGTGCGGCCGCCATGATGGATTTAACTGCGGATGAGATACCGGGAGTCCTAACCACTAATGGAACTGGACCAACCAAGCCGAAAGCTTGAGGTCGTCCAGCTTCGGGGTTTTCAATCCCGAAGGATGAGAGATCAGATCCGGAATGGGATCTAAGATCCAAGGAGGAGCTACTAGAGGAGACCGCAGGAATGGGAACCAGGTTTGATGAGGTCAGAATGGGGCTATGAGGATAACTCTGCTCCCCAACCGGCGAGCTTTCTGCAAGAATTTTGTCATTAACAGGAGAGGAGGATAGGCATAAAGAAGACCGGATGGCCAAGCATGAACCAAAGCATCTCTGGGGCTCTCCCCTGCTGGGGGGATTAGAGCGAAAAACTCGCTGCACTTTGCGTTCGAAGGCGACGCGAACAGATCACAGCAAGGTTGACCTCATTTGAGGAAGATCCGTTTCGCTACTAAGGGGTTCAGAGACCACTCGTAAGGTGAGAGGATAGTTCGACTCAGTTTGTCCGTTAAAATGTTGGACCGACCCGGGATGTGCGTTGCTAGCAGAAAGCGGTTGGTGGATATTGCCCACTCCCAAACTCTCATGGCCTCTCAGCAGAGAGGGTAAGACCTGGTTCCTCCCTGTTTGTTGATGTACCAGACCACTGACATGTCTGTTTGAATTGCAATAGTCCCTAGAGGAAGAAGGGCATGGAGAGCCTGCAACGCTAGAAGCACCGCCCTCATCTCCAGAGCATTGATATGCAGAATGGTCTCTGTTGGAGTCCACGTGCCTTGGACGGTTCTGCCCATGCAATGCCCCCCCCCCCCACCCTAGGCGAGAAGCATCCGTGGTCACTGTGGCTTGGGGTAGAGGCATCAAAAAAGGGCGCCCTTCCCGAAGCTCTCGGGAATGGAGCCACCAAAGCAGAGATTCCCTGGAAACCCTGCTGAGGGGAATAGGGGAGTACAATGGATGTTGAAGGATGGACCACTGGACCTGTAAGGTCCATTGAAGAACCCTCATATTCAAGCGGGCTAGGGGTGAAAGGTTGATAGCCACTGCCATCGACCCTAGAGCCCTCAGGACTAACTCCGCTGGTGGGGCTGAAGACTGGAGAAGAGCCAAGACGTGAAGTTAGGTTGCGGAGTCTGTCAGACGCCAGAAAAGCCTTGGACTGAAGCGTGTATTCTGGCCCCTATGAAATCCAAGACCTGAGAAGGCTGAAGGGATGATTTTTTGTAGTTTATAGTGATCCCCAATTGGTGGGCCAAACGCAGGAAATAATCCCTGGCCGAGCATAGTAGATGCCTGGTGGGAGCAGCGAGGAGCCATTCGTCCAGGTAAGGAAAGACCTGTATTCCCTGAAGCCTCAGGTGGGGCGCTACAACTGCCATGACCTTGGTGAACACCCTGGGGGCTGTGGTGAGACCAAAGGGGAGGACCCTGAACTGAGAATGGCCGGCTCCCTGCCGAAAGCGGAGAAACCTTCTGGATCACCTGACCATTAGAATGTGGTAGTACGCATCCTTGAGGTCTATGGAGCACATCCAGTCGTTCTCCTGCAGAAGGGGGAGAATAGATTGAATGGTGACCATCCAGAATTGTTCTTTGGCAACGGACAGGTTCAGTGTAGACAGGTCGAGAACTGGCCTTAGGTCTCCCATCTTTTTTGGCACCAAAAATAACCTGGAGTAAGTGCCTGATCCAGACTGGCCTGGGGGGGACGTGCTGGATGGCTCTTTTTCTTAGCAGCTCTTCTATCTCTAAGGCTGCCGCCTCCATCTGATTGGGTGGGACATCGGGAAGGCACCCCAACTGAAGGGGAGAACACAGGAAGGGAATAGAGTAACCTCTGGATATTATACGGAGCACCCAGTGATCCGTCGTGATGGACTCCCAATGTGCTAGGTGCTCCGAGAAACTCCCCCCGACTGCCTCCAGAGAGGAGCAGTTGGGCAACCCCTCGGGGTTGCTGCGTGGGTCGATCAGAAAAGAGTTCCCTCGACCCGAAATTCTTCGGCCCCTTTCTGCCTCTGGGCCGGCGTCCACCCTGTCCTCCCCTGTCTCTGAAGGACGAGGGGTCCGGAGCGGAACAGGATTGTTGAGATTTCTGGAACCACATCTTCTTTTGTCCTCTCTGGTTCCTGGAAAAGGACCTTTGAGGAGCAGAGAAGCGATTTATACGGCAGACAACGTCTTCCCGTCTTTCTCGCTCTGGAGTAGCGTATCTCGGACGGTCTTGCCAAACAGCATAGAACTGTCAAAGGGAGCGTTCGCGAAGGATGCCTTGAAGGGTTCCGCAAAATTGCGAAGACTGAGCCAGGCATGAAGCCGTAAGGTGATGCCTGCTCTGCTAGCTCTAGCCATTCCCTCCATGGCATGGAAGAGAAGCCACATAGAAGTGTTGGATATCGACTTTAGAGCGGTCATTCGTGCCGAGAAGGTTTGCTTGTCCTCGGCCGACATGGACTCCGGAGGTGACCCAGCGTACTCTGATTAGGTCCCGCTGAAGCCGAATTACATGTGCCAAGTAGTTCAGCGCCCTTACAGAGAAGGTGGCTGAAGTGAACATCCGCTTTCCAATGCGGTCTTTCGTCCGAGACTCCTTGTCTGGAGGATGTACTGAGGAACTTTCCTGTGCCAGTTCCTTCTTGGTGGCAGCCGCCACCACCATGGCATCTACTGGGGCACCTTTGTTCCACACTGTCCTGTCTGCTGGGGGGCTAAGGATTTTATCTGGTCTCCTGGGTATAGGCTCTACAGTGTCCGGCTCCTTCCACGCCCTGGTAGTTATAAAGTCTACCAGGGGGTCGGCCGGAGGGGACACCCAAGATGTAGATGGGCCTGTGTCAAACGCCTCCAGAAACACAAACTCATCTGAGGAAGGCTTTTGGGCTGACCACCCCCCTCTAATGCGCAGCATCCCCATGATGTCTCCAAAGGAGACGTCCTCGGGGGGTGACCTGGGGGAACCTTCCCCTTCCTCCAAGTTTCTGTCTTCTGTGAGGGACTCGGGGGAGTCCAAGTGCCTCCTTTTACACTTTCGTTTGTGAGGGACCTCCTCGGGGGGGGGGGCTCTGTCCGAGGAGGGCTCACCAACCAGGTCCTGTTCCTCTAGGGTAACCATCTAGGACGTAGATGCAGGCTGTCCCTGGGGCCGGATGATGGAGGACAGGCCCGTCTGTGAGGGAATGGCGGGTGGATCCGTAGCATGAGCCTGGGGCATAGAATCCCTCGAAAGGACCCTCTCCATGACGTCAAAGGCAGAGGATGAACTGCTCTCCCTGGGATCCGAGAGCAGCACCCGCGAATCTGACGTGTGGATCGGCGCCGGAGTCGAAGCGATCGGACCCGAAAGAGAAGTGCGCTCCGACCACATCGAAGCTGAAGACACACCAACCCCTCCGGATCCGAGGCTTGGCTCACAGCCCTGAGAACTCGGATCTGAAAAAGGACCCGGCGAAGTAGCAATTACTCTCGGCGCCGACACCCCGGCTCCGACGCTACCCGGATCCGACGGCTCCGAAACCAGATAGTGGATCGGAGAAAGAGCAATGGGGGCAAAGAAGGGGACCGAGCTCCCCCCCCAGAAGGGGGGGAGGCAAGAGCACTCCCATCTACATTTGGGCCTGGAGAAAACGACGCATCATCCGGTCCATGTCCGCGTCTAAAAGGCTCTTAGTGGATCTAGAAGAAGCTGCCGAGGCTGGCCGGGAAGGCCGCCTTGACGACCTCGAAGGTGACCGGGTCTTCTCCTCCAGCTCCGGAGAGAAATGTGGAGAACGAAGCCGAGAGGGGGAAGACCCGGAGACCTTTAAGGGAGAACCGAGCTGCTTAGCCGGCAGGGCCGAGGGGGCAGAATCGGCCCGCCGCTTGTGGCTCCTATGCCTCTCCCTGTCACGCTCCTTGTCCCTTTTGTCTCTCTTCCTGGAGTCCCTCTCTCCCTGGGCCACAGTGGGAGTTTGAGTCCTGGCCAGGAGAGCAGGAACAGTCAGCGGAACAGCCGCGGCTGGTGCCACTGAGGGAGAGGAGGACGAAGCAGAATCCGCGGGCAAAAGGCCCACAAGGATTAACTTGGTCCTCCTGTCCCCTCAAAGCCCAGGGGTTAAAAGCCGCACGAATTTGGCAGCCTGATGACAGATGGACCACCCCCAGGCAAATAACGCACTGAGTGTGGTCATCGGCTGGGGACAGCTTATGGCCACACTCAGAGCATTTAGAAAATATGGCCTTAGGGCCTTCAGCCATATTAACACACATATTCATACACAGATAAGGGGAAGGGAACTACAACTAACCGACTACTATATAAAAAAAAATTTACTAAGTATACTAAGGGTCGGAAGGAAACACACACACACACACACACACACACACACACACACACACACACACACACACACACACACACACACAATTTTTGAGGAAAAAAACTAGAGAATAACCCTCTAATTTACTCACAAACCACCAGGAGCTCGTCACTCGTGCTTCAAGAAGACGTGGCAAACGAGATCTGGGGACTGGGGGGAGGTAGGGTATTATGGGTAAGGGGAGGAGCTTGGAGCTCGGATCTCTAGCTTGGAAAGCTGCCGGATCGGATCAGATACCCACAGGTTTCTGATCATATGAAGTTAACTACTTCAGATCTCTAGTTTCTGCACAAGCAGGAAAGGATGATATTTTTTGAGGAGTTCCATGGTATGTTGCTGAAATTTTAGCATATGGAACTGACAATTTAGTGGTCTGATGGCAAGAGAAGCAGAGGTGTACACTTTTTTACACCATCTGTCTAGTGCTCGGGAATCCCTATCTGAGGGGGTGGGATTCTTAGCAGAAATTGGTTTAATTCCTTTAGGCCCTTGAGAAATAACCTCAGGGTCAGCAGTAGGATTTTTGAAAAGAAATTTGTGTGAGTCAGGGACTCTAATACCTGTCAGGTTTTCTGGGAGCAGGAGGGAGGGTGTCAGGAGTCAAACTAGATTCCATGAAAACATCATCCACAACATCCAGGACAGGAGGAATGGTCAGGGGTCTGTGCTGTGGAAGATCTAAGAATTCTCAGAGTCTCTTTTTAGACTGAGAGTAGTCCTGAAATTCCCATAGGAAATGCTCCCTTATGAAGGTTTTCCACAAAGGAAAAGTCCTCAGGTGGAGAGACTGAAGGAATGGATTCCTCTGCATCAGAATCCTCATAAGCAGAGAGGGGTTGCATGTCTTCATATTCAGACGCATCAGAGTAATCAGACTCCTGTTCAGATAAAACTACTGGGGACAGATCTCATTTTCTTTTGGAAGGGGTAAGCTTGGCTTCCCCTGATCAGCATTATAAGGTCTTCTGCCATTTTAAGCATTTGAGACTGAGGCAAGGAAGCAGGCATCAGAGATTGGGTCATCGGTTTCTTGGGCGTGGTTCATACCCTGGGCCTTAGAACTTCGGTAGTTTGCGAAAGAACGGTAGATGCGAAAGGAGTCGTCAGTTTGTGTCTAGAATCAGTAGTGCAAAGTACTTCCTCAGTAGCCGGTGCCTGCTCAGCGGCTCCAGACCCATCCAAGGTAGAGACAACCGCAGGATCCTTAGTCAAAGAAGAGTTTTGGGCATACTGGACTCTGAAAGGGTCTTGGTAGTGGCCTGAGAATCCACAGAAGCCGGCATTAGGGGCTGCAAAAGCGCCTCACTGAGGACTGGAGAACTGACGACTAGCTTAACGGAAGTGTCATAGTTAGGTTTGGACCTGTGTGGTCTGTCTCTGTCTTTATCCTTACATTTTTTTGGAAAATCTGCTGTCGGATGGCTTACCAAAGCCATATCGGAATTCGAGGACTGTGACCGAAAATATGTAGCTACAATAAGGGCCCGACGATGTATGTTCTGGCATTGAACAAAGCACAAAAGCGACAGCGAGGGACGTCATGGTCTGGACTTAAGCAAGTGACGCAGTAATAATGATAGTCTCAGTGTGGTATTTGCTTTCCACAGGTGAGACAATTGTTAACTTTTTCTGACATCAGCTAGAGTAAGAAAAAAAGGATCCCCAATGGGGTACTTAGCTTTAGAAGACTTCAGCTTCAATTCGGAAGATGAAATTCAGGTAGCGGCCGACCGGCACTTGTGCGAACTAATTCTGCTTCGGCTCCTCGGCAAGAAAGACTGATGTAATGGCATCGGCTGCCTTACTTTATACTCCTGACGACCAGACATCAGTCCTGAAGTGACAGCAACCGACGCAGAAATACTAAGCCTCTGGTATTCGGGCCAGCCGAGGGCTACCCTGGCAGGATAACCTAAATGTGATGACTGCAACAGTGAAACACGAAGAACATCTACATCAGAGTGAGCTAAATCCCCCTAAAAGGCTGATCTTGTTATTGTCCTGAGTATTAAAACTGCCAAGATAAAGCACTGAGTGGGAGCATACACTAGACTGATAAGGAGGATTCATGGACTCCTCCAGAAACTCCCTAGTGCACACAAATCTACAGTTTACTTCTGCTCCAATGATTAGTTGTGCTCTCTGAGATAGCACATTTGTACTTATAAAGCGGTTTTATAAAGTCAACATTCCCAGTTTCACTAGCTGCTTTTTAAAGTTGCATCTAAAAACATACAAGATACTCAAGCTCAACTTCAGAGGGATGTTAAAACTTGCACTTACAGTAGAAATGGCATTCACCATACCATTGGTGATCTGGTCCTGTCGCATATGCTTTACCACATCAAACTGAGCAGCTCGTTGTTTAGGGATGATTTGGTCTGCAATCTTCTTCAACTCAGAGTTGAACTTCTTAAACAGATCTTCAAACAGTAAGGAAAGAAGCTGCAAAGAGAATGCAACTTTAATTTGTTTGCATAATCTTATTCCAAACTGTACAAATTCAAGGCAAATGCAATATCCTAAGAAATGTAAACATATTTGAATAGTTATCTTTACAATTTTGACTTCTAGAACTCTCTTCCCTCTGGGTATATGAAGTCTGAGTTATTCTTTTTTTCATATCCAGCATAAAACATATTTGCTTTACAAGCAAGTGTCCTGGAATTGCCAAGTAAACGTAAAGCAGCCTACAGTACTACACTACATCATATACTTTGATTTCCTGTTGTGAAACTGTCTTATTTAAAATTAGGTTCTGTACATTGCCGTGACTATATTTTAGTCATCTTTTTGTACAGTACCTTATATGCTTTACCCATTAAGGTACTTGCGTATTATTACAGCCACGTATTCACGCCAGCACTTTAACTATGTTATGGAAACCACGCATTCTCGTTAGTTTATTGAGAATGGAATGCTGGCGAGAATGTGTGGTTGTGGAAATACATAAGCTACAGTCTTAAAACTGTCTTCTATGAAATGTAATTAATTGCAGCACACCAGCAACATTTTAGCTCTAAACATAAGGCAGAAGACTTTTTTTGTTTTTTTTTTACACAGTATTATTGCAACCACGCTTTGTTGCACTTTCTCGGTTGGCTGTTACACAATCACACTTTGTTATGCTTTCTCGGTTGGTTATCGCTGCCAGGGGTTTCAGCAGTTATTTTCAGTACCACACCTTGTTAGTAACCTATTTGTTTTTTTTTTTTTTTTGCAAACACTAATTTTCAGCAGCATGTTATTTAATTCATATCCAGACTGATGTGTTCATATTCAGTGCCTGCCACAGTGGTAGCCCTATTACCTGACAGGTGATATCAGCACCGGTCAAGCTAAAGATAGAAACCCCCAATTAAATGCTAGAGGAGATGTCCAGATATCACACTTTGGAACATGATGGATGCTGGTGAGAAAGGGTGCGAAACAGCATATTTGCAGCTCCCGTGAAAATGCGGTTGCAATAATACGCAAGTACCCACATTTCAATACATAGTAATGCACTACTGTGCTCAGTATATTGTTTTTTCAATTTATGTTTTACTAAATTTTAACACAGAGGAGCAACAAACAAGCTGCTCTTTCTTGGTGTTGAACCTTTAAGTGCTACGCCACAGAAACAGGCTAGTACTCAACATATCTGTCCTGTGAAGCAGGTCACAAAAACCTACACCATACAATGAACAATTCCTATGACAATCAAGTGTCAATCCCCCATCCCTATACTATTGCTGCCCCCTTACTCTACTTTTCTGATGAAAACAAAATACGCTTTAAGTGTTATGGTGGACGCATACTAAAAGTTTGCCACAATTTGCTCTCAGTTATTGTTCCTATTCACCAGTTTTGGGCAACTGCAACAGTCAGGGACTACAAATATTACCTTTCACACTGCTGCCATCAATTATTTGAAGTGTGATGTGACTATCAGTACAAAGGTTTGAATGTCATAGTTGATACACAAAGGCATTAATGGTGTATGGTAAAAGTGTGTGCTGTTGCCTTTAGTAACAGCAAAGCACTATCACACCCATCAAGCTTTATGCTGTTAAGTTAGAGATTACTAATTAACGGCTCCCCACGACTTCATCCACCTTAAACTGAGCCCAGTGCCTTCCAAACAGTGTTTCAAACCTGACTAAAATTATTTTGCACACACATGCAACATTTGCCATAATCAAGGTGGTAAAAACTCTCCAGCATAACTCCATTCCTTCTAACATTTAATTTAGCAAAACCTAACAAAACACAAGCATACTGTTTGCCCTTAAAATAAGCCAATCTTTAAATATGGAAATGGTAGCAATTAGCTCCAAACAGTAAACCTTCCTAAGGTAGACGCTACACCATTACAGATGTCAGTAAAATGCATGAACTCTTTAGCTAATACACAAAAATCAGTCAGATGTATTCAAAGTTAGATAATAAAATGTGCTTATATACTTGACATAAATTAGACAAATTTTCTTCTCAAATAAATATGCAGAACAAAGGGCATGCACAAGAAACTGAAAGTAATAAATTCAAGTTTGAAGGTGACAGCTGACTGAATAACACTAACTAAAAAAGTGAGAAACTTCAAACAGTAAAATTTATAAACATGGGGAAAAAATTAGTTACCAGCTAGCATATACACTGCCTGAATGTCAGAAGAAAAATGAAAAAAGTTAAGAAAAGTGTACTAAAAAAAGGGGGAAAAAAACATTGTGGATTGGAAGAATTCCATGACTGATCAGCAGGAAGCAAACTTATTTCTATCGATGAAGGAGAATATTTTAGTAAATGGTAAGAAACAAAACAAATGCACTCAGAAATCTTTAAGGGGGACTGGAAACAGTACACCTAGAAGACAAAGCAAAAAGAAAACCTGAGGCTGTATGCAATATCAGAGAAGCAGGAGTGAGTACACTTTAACTTTATGAAAATAAAAATAACTGGATTGGTATTCCACAGAAGGATTTGGTTAGTTGAGAGGGTGTATCGCATCAATACTACAAATTTAGCTTCCAGAAAGCAGCAGAGATCAATACTGGTTAAAGATTAAAAGGAGTTGCTGCTGAAAAAAATGTTGCAAAATAGAAATGTGTTGTACACTGGTGATGTCACGGTTTGTTGAAAATGATTACTCCCTCTACACTAGAGGAAAAAGGTGTATATTTATCCCAGTCATTGAGGGGCGTCATGAGGATGGGTTGAGATTCAAACTGTTATACTCAGTGATTTTCAAAATATGTTTAGGTAGGTTGAAAAAGTATAAGGAGGTAGATCAAGCTTTACAGGACACAAGCCTTGGAGGAGAACAGTTTAGTCAAACAAGACTAGACATCAAGGTAAAGGGGACTCTGCTTCTCGGCCCTCTGCAAGTAACTAGGTGGCTCAAAGACTGCCGGTGAACCATTTCCACTTGTTATAAAATAACATACTTGAGTGATTGAGAGAATCTCATGGGATGACCAAAAGAATTGTGAGAAGCTTGAATTTGAATCGGATTGCCAGTAACGCTAGAAGGTTAAGAATTTAGAAGCCTAACAACTATCTAGAGAAGCTGGGAACTGAAGATGAGAAGGTGAAGACTGAAGGACACCAATAAGAGTAAGGTAACTTCAGCGCATCAGCACGACTAATTGCTATTTCAAAAAGGTCGAGAAATAATAACATGAATTCCACTTCGTTATTTCTTTCCTTCTTGCATTCATTTCATTCATGGGTAAACAAAGTAAAATATTTCAACTTCTAAAGATATTTTCTGTTAAACACTATTATTGTAAAACCTAATACAGTCACAGAAAGTATTATCTGATTTGAATACTACAAAGCTTTAAAAGTAAAAAATAAAATGCTGGGGTGGATTATGATAACATATGAAGTTATTTACATAAAAATAAAAGCCAACAACAATTACTTTCGGATGTCGGTAAAGTTAGAAGAATAGACTAAAAAATATATACAGCAAGTCAAGGGCAGCTTCCTTTCATTATTTCAAACTAAACAGTTTAAAAACATTAAACAAAGTGAGGAATGCAAGATAACTGTTGGAGCAACGGCTAACGTTTTCCATAAGCAGATATCTTGTTGGGAATACAAGGTGCAAGTAAAGGGCCTGTCTAATGGAAACTGAAAGGAGTTGATCTGATGCAATCAAAATAACATGGCAATTAACAGATATACTGACACACTATCTTTTAATTGATAGATATACAGACACTGCACCTTGTGAAGTTTTCACTGGATCTGCTAGAGAGAACAGTTGCAATAAAAGGTAGTTTTGAGAGAATGGAAGATTTGAAAGAAAAAGAAAAGAAACAGTGTTAATGCTGAGCATTTCCCCAGCAGCTTTAGAATGTACAAAGCATAGACATCTTTTAAGTGACTGATTTACCAAAATATATGCAAATTCTTTTTCCACATTTTGGAGTGGAAACTGATTACACTTGAAGTAATGCATTTAGACACAAACACCAGCAGTATGCGTTTCACTACAGCTATCCCTATTACTATGGTATGCAATGCCAGTGCAAGCAGTTACAGATCTTTAGCTGAAGCTTCTACTTCAGCAGATAGCATTATATTCTTGCATTCTGTATGGGGAAGGGTATACTGACTTTTAACTCTTCAGAAAAATGTGACATCAGATGCAACAAATGTGAAATTACAATTCTTTTACATTAAGTGTCACAAGGTATGCATAATTAGCTAGCAGTAATAATATAAAAGTGACATCACATGTAATTGTAAGTTCAAAATTATATCTTGGCTGTCATGGCCTTTTTTACATGGACTGTAAATGGTCTTAACAGTGAAAAGGAGCACAGTACTGAGCTATACAAAAGAAACGTAGGATGCACATTTTCATGTTACCATTATTTCAATGATGATATTTAGCAGAATATTGTGGACAAAGGAAAACGTGTTTTACTATACTGATGGTAAGAAAGACTCAGATTGTGTTAAAAGAAAAAGGACAATAATGCAAGATTTGTGACAGTGATGGGATACTGGCAGGGAAAGATGTTAACCTCTGTATGCATCAACATTATCCCTATGTTGTAATTACGGAGGTTAGAAAAATTTGGGGAGAAATAAGTTTTCAGCAGGGTATTTTAGTTATAAGTGGTGATTGGAATTTAGTGTATAGCAATAAGGATGTGTCAGGGGTTCTAAAAGATACACATTACAGCTAGATGGTAGCTATGTACATGAAGGCATCTGGTATGGAGAATACAGTGCAATGAGGAAGTATTTGCCCCCTTCTTGATTTTTTTTTTTGCACGTTTGTCACACTTAAATGTTTCAGATCAAACAAATTTAAATATTAGACAAAGATAACTCAAGTAAACACAAAATGCAGTTTTTAAGTCATGATTTTATTTATTAAGGAAAAAAACACTATCCAAATCTACATGGACCGATGTGAAAAAGTAATTGTCCCCCTTATATCATGAAGTAACTGTGGTTAATCACATTTTTAGGAAAGCGGAGTTCAATTTTACTAGCCACAGCCAGGCCTAATAACTGCCAGACTTGCTGAATTAAGAGATCACTTAAATAGAACCTGTCAGACAAAGTGAAGTAGGCCAAAAGATCCCAAAAAGGAAGACATTATGCCGCGATCTAAAGAAATTTTGGAACAGATGAGAAACAAAGTAACTGACATCTAGCAGCCAGGAAAAGGTTACAAAGCCATTTCTAAAGCTTTGGGACTCCAGTGAAACACAATGAGAGCCATCATCCACAAATGGAGAAAATATGGAACAGCAGTAAACCTTCCCAGGAGTCGCCAGGCTACAAAATTTCCCCAAGAGCGCAGTGACACTCATCCAAAAGGTCACAAAAGAACCCAGAACATCTAAAGAACTGCAGGCCTCACTTGCCTCAGTTAAGGTTAGTGTTATGACTCAACCATAAAAAAGAGATTGGGCAAAAATGGCATGCATGGCAGAGTTCCAAGGTGAAAATCACTGCCGACCAAAAAGAACATAACGGCTCGTCTCACTTTTGCCAAAAAACATCTTGATGATCCCAAATACTTTTGGGAAAATATTCTGTGGCCTGACAAAACAAAAGTTGAACTTTTTGGGAGGTGTGTGTCCTGTTACATATGGCGTAAACGTAACACAGCATTTCAGAAAAGGAACATCATGCCAACCGTCAAACATGGGGGTAGTAGTGTGATGGTCTGGGGCTGCTTTGCTGCTTCAGGATCTGGACGACTTGCTGTGATTGATGGAATCATGAATTCTGCTCTCTACCAAAAAATCCTAAAGGAGAATGTCCGGTCATCAGTTCGTGACCTCAAGCTGAAGCTCACTTGGATTCTGCAGCAAGACAATGATCCAAAACACACCAGCAAGTCCACTTCTGAATGGCTTACAAAAACAAAATGAAGGTTTCGGAGTGGCCTAGTCAAAGTCGGACTTAAATCCAATTGAGATGCTGTGGCATGACCTTAAAAAGGTGATTCATGCTAGGAAACCCTCCAATATGGCTGAATTAAAACAATTCTGTAAAGAAGAGTGGGCCAAAATTCCTCAACAGCGATATTTAAGACTCATTGCCAGTTATTGCAAATGCTTGATTGCAGTTGTTGCTGCTAAGGGTGGCACAACCAGTAGTTAGGTTTAGGGGGCAATTACTTTTTCACATAGGGCCATGTCGGTTTGGATAGTTTTTCCTTAATAAATAAAATCATCACTTAAACTGCATTTTGTGTTTACTTGGATTATCTTTGTGTAATATTTGCATTTGTTTGATGATCTGAAACATTTAAGTGTTTCAAATGCAAAAAAAAAAAGAAATCAGGAAGGGGAAAATACTTATTCATTGCACTGTATTACTTCAGCAGCAACAACTCATATGGAGTTTGCATACTACTCCTCAAGACAAAATAATGAGACAAGGCTGTACAGAAACCATACATCACAGCCGCATGCATACTTGAAGGTACTGAGACCCATCCTTCCAATAAAGATATCTTGACCATGAACTTAAAATAGAAGTTAAAAATACTAGGATCTAAAACAAAGGCTCTGACATTTCCCTTCATATTTATTAAACATATGGGATTTAAGGAATGGGTAAACAAGTAAAATTTGAAAGTCATTAGAGTAGACAGAAATGGTTCCTGCAGGGCTAGCTAACACGGGAGGACAAAATGAAGACTATCTTTAAAAATACAGTGGAAATAATGAACAGTGAGCGCGATGTGGTACAAAAGTAGCAAAAAAAGTCTAGAATGAATGAAAAAGCTAAAATGATGCAGAGGAACAGCAGGCTTACAGATCAAGACGAGGAACAATTGCAGACAGTGGAGAAGAAAACAAGTTTATCCAGACAATACTATACCTGAGTTAAGGAAAACAGCCGTTAAATAATCCCAGAACATTGAAACAGCTGTTAAAACTCAGGGACCCTTATGAAAAGAAGGTTAAATACAAATGCATAGAGCATAGTGGCGTGGAAATCAGAAGAGACCATTGGAACCTTTAGACATTCCAAATCTTGATGAAATGGAAGCTCAGTAATTAATAGTCTGTACAGATAAAGGAGAAATATAAACCATGATGTCTAAAAAAGAAAAAGTGAAATCCCCAGGAAAGGATAGCATTCCTGTAGAAATCTGGAAGTTAGGAAGGGGTGGCTACTGAAATTTTGGAAGGCACTGTAATGTTTTGAAAGATGAGGATACCTGTATCACGGAAGAAGGCAGTGCTGGGTGTAATATCACCCAAGAAAGAAGGGCAAGGACCCTGTATTATAAAGGCTAATTTTGATTCCAAATCACAGTTACAAAACGTTTAGTGTCTATATTAGCTAAGAGAATGGTGAAAATGTTACAAAGCAGGCAAAACTGCATCAACGTGGCTTTATGAAAGAGAGACAACACTTGATAACATTAATGAAATAATGATACAGACAGAATCTGAATACATTAAAAGCTCTATTATAAATTTGTATGCAAACAAAGCATTTAATAGGGTTTGCTGAGAATTTGTGACACGGCAGTGACAGCATTTGTGTTCTCTAACAGTATAACATTAGAAAGGAGAATGTATAACGGATTAAAGGCAAAAACAAAGGAAAGAGTAGTCTCTATGAATTTCAGTTTAAACAGGATGGCCAGGCAGGTATGCCTCTCTTCCCCTCTCCTGCCTGCTTTACACTTGGAGCCTTTAGCCACAATGCTAAAACAGCGACAAATTCAGATATCATTGGTGTGGTGGTAAAGAAAAACTAGCTTTGTTTGTGGATATTGTTCTGTATTTGACAAATTATGAATATGACATAGTGCTGTGGGATATTATGAGAGTTTCAAGTGTTTTTCGGATATAAAATAAACAGATAAAACACAGACTATAACAGTAATTTATGTGCCTACACACAAAGTACTTAAACAATATCCATATTTGTGGGGATGTGAAACGATAAAATTTGTTGCGGCATCTAAAAATACATAGTAAAAGAGAGGTTACTGTCAACTTGGGTCCCCAGGTCCCTGATAACTTCTCCATGTTTAATGGGATACCCCCCTATGTGGTAATTAGGGGTTACCTTGTTTTTCAAAAGAGGATTAAAACAAGTTTGGAAATTAATGGCTATGGACAATATCCATTTCTATGAGACAGTTCTGGAAAATGTCTTTGTCTGATGGAGTGTCTTTTGGTCCAGTATACAGTCAGCAAAAGTCTGACATGGCACTAGCAACTCTAACCCTGTGTGTATCAGCCACAGAAAAAGTTATGGATGACCGTTAATAAAGGAATTTATATGAGAAAGGAATTTATATGAGAAAGGAAGAGGGCAGGAGTACAGTGAAATATGTTGATTCTGTTACACAGGTTGATTTAAGACTATCTGACTTGAAGGGATACTTTGAAATTTATACAACTTGAGACTTGCATATTCATTTGCTTGTGCTATATATTCAACAATGGGAAAAAAATAATGGTGCAACAAAATAGAAGTAGAGAGATGTAGAATGGTTAAATTTTAGAAGCAAGCCCTTAGAGAGAATAGAAATTTAATTATAAAGTGGCAAGCAACATTATAAAAAACTACCACATCATCTTCTTTCGGCTGTTCCCGTTAGGGGTCACCACAGCGGATCACCTATTTCCATTTCTTCCTGTCCTCTGCATCTTGCTCTGTCACACCAACCACCTGCATGTCCTCTCTGCATGTCCACATCCATAAACCTCATCTTAGGCCTTCCTCTTTTCCTGTTACCTGGTAGCTTCATCCTTAGCATCTTTTTCCCAATATACTCAGCATCCCTCCTCAGCACATGTCCAAACCAACGTAATCTTGCCTCTCTGGCTTTGTCTCCAAACCTTCCAACCTGGACTGACCCTCTAATATACTTATTCCTAACACTGTCCAACCTCGTCACACCCAGTGCAAATATTAGCATCTTTCACTCTGCCACATCCAGCTCAAACTCCTGCCTTTTTGTCAATGTCACTGTCTCCAACCCATATAACATAGCTGGTCTCACTACCCTCTTGTAGACCTTCTCCTTTCACTCTTACAGGTGCTCGTCTGTCACAAATCACTCCTGACACTCCTCTCCACCCACTCCACCCTGCCTGTACTCTCTTCTTCACCTCTTCCACACTCACCATTACTCTGAACTACTGATCCCAAGTATTTAAACTCATCCACCTTTGCCACCTCTACTTGCATCCTCACCATTCCTCTATCCTCCCTCTCATTCACACACATATATTCTGTCTTAGTCCTGCTGACCTTCATTCCTCTTCTCTCTAGAGCATATCTCCATCTCTCCAGGGTCTCCTCCACCTGTTCCCTTACTCTCACTAAAGATCACAATGTCATCTGCAAACATCATTGTCCACGGGGACTCCTGTCTGATCTCGTCTGTCAACCTGTCCATCACCATTGCAAATAAGAAAGGGCTCAGAGCTGATCCTTGATGTAACCCTACCTCCACCTTAAATGCATCCGTCACTCCCACTGCAGACCTCACTGCAGTCACACTACCCTTGTACATATCCTGTACCACTCTTGCATACTTCTCTGACACTTTTGACTTCCTCATACAATACCACAACTCCTCTCTAGGCACCCTGTCATATGCTTTCTCTAAGTCTACAAAAACACAATGCAACTCCTTCTGACATTCTCTGTACTTCTCCATCAACACTCTCAGAGCAAACATCACATCTGTAGTGATCTTTCCCGGAATGAAACCATACTGCTGATCACTAATCATCACGTCCCTTCTTAACCTAGCTTCCACTACTCTTTCCCATAACTTCATGCTGTGACTGATCAATTTAATCCCTCTGTAGTTACTACAGCTCTGCACATCACCCTTATTCTTAAAAATTGGTACCAATACACTTTCTCCATTCCTCAGGCATCCTCTCACTTTCTAAGATTTCAATAAACAATCTGGTCAAAAACTCCACTGCCATTTCATCTAAACACCTCCATGCTTCCACAGGTATGTCATCTGGGCCAACAGCCTTTCCATTCTTCATTCTCTTCATAGCTATCCTTACTTCCTCCTTGCTAATCCATTGAACTTCATGATTCACTATCCCTACATCATCCAACCTTCTCTCCCTCTCATTCTCTTCATTCATCAACCCCTCAAAGTACTCTTCCAATCTCCTCAACACACTCTCCTCGCTTGTGAGTATGTTTCCCTCATTATCCTTTATCACGTTTACCTGCTGCACATCTTTCCTAGCTCAGTACCTCTGTCTAGACAATAGGTACAGGTCCTTTGCTCCCTCCTTAGTGTCCAACCTTTCATACAACTCTTCATATGCCTTATCCTTAGCCTTCGCCACTTCTATCTTTGCCATGGACCTCATCTCCTTATACTCCTGTCTACTTTCTTCATCTCTCTGACAATCCCACTTCTTTGCCAACCTCTTTGCCTGTATACTCTCCTGTACTTCCTCATTCCACCACCATGTCTCCTTGTCGTCCTTCCTCTGTCCCGATGTGATACCAAGCACCTTTCTAGCCATCTCCCTTACTAGCTCTGCTGTAGTTACCCAGCTATTTGGTAACTCTTCACTGCCACCCAGTGCCTGTCTGAACTCATCCATGAACTCCACCTCACAATTACCCTTTTTCAATTTCCACCATTTGATCCTTGGTGCTGCACTCTTCTTGATCACCAACGTCATCCTACAAACCACCATCCTATGCTGCCTAACTACACTTTCTCCGGTCACCACTTTACAGTCTCCAATCTCCTTCAGATTGGCCCTCCTACATAAGATATAATCCACCTGTGTGCATCTTCCTCCACTCTTGTATGTCACCCTATGCTCCTCCCTTTTGTTAAAATATGTATTCACCACACCCATGTCCATCCTTTTCGCAAAATCCACTACCATCTGACCTTCTGCATTCCTTTGTTTAACACCATACCTACCCATCACTTCTTCATCCCCTCTGTTCCCTTCACCAACATGCCCATTGAAATCTGCTCCAATCACCACTCTCTCACCCTTGGGTACAGTCATCACCAATTCATCCAATTCACTCCAAAATTTTTCTCACTCATCCATTGCACACCCAACTTGTGGAGCATATGCACTAACAACACTCATCATTACACCATCAATTTTTAGCTTCATAAACATCACTCTATCTGACACTCTTTTCACCTCCAAAACACTCTTAGCATACTGTTCCTTCAGAATAACTCCTACGCCATTTCTCCTCTCATCCACACCATGATAAAACAATTTGAACACACCTCCGATACACCTAACCTTACTCCCCTTCCATCTGGTCTCTTGCACACACAGTATACCAACCTTCCTTCTGTCCATCATATCAGCTAGCTCTCTCCCTATACCAGTCATACTGCCAACATTCAAAGTTCCGACCCTCACTACCACAGTCCTAGCCTTTCTCCTTTCTTCTTGCCTTCGGCCATGCCTTCCGCCTCTTCTCCTCCTTCGGCCAACAGTAGCCCAATTTCCGCCAGCACCCTGTTGGCTAACAGTACTGGTGGCAGTCGCTGTTAACCCGGGCCTCGACCGATCCGGTATGGAAATATGTACTGATGACTGCATGAAATGATTTGGTGAAGTTTTACGCCGGATGCCCTTCCTGATGCAACCATCCCCATTTATCCGGGCTTGGGACCGGCACAAAGAAATACACTGGCTTGTGCATCCCCAGTGGCTGGGTTTATAAAAAAAAAAAAAAAAACTACCACAGGGAATGAAAAATAGAGATTTTGCCTATAAGAAAACATACAACTATGGGCATAGAAATGGCAAAGAGATGGCCGGAAGTAATTGGAGGAAACTAAAGTATACCATATTACTGGAAGCAAATAAACTGGAAGGGAAAGGTAACAGTGGAAAGAAGTCAAGATGGTGTCTAAACTGCTGGTCAGATATTACCTTCTGTATCAGGCACTGTTGGCAGAATATAGCCAAAAGTACTGAGTGAAAGACTAGCTCTATTAAGAGTTTTTACAGAAATAAAGAACAGAAAACGCTATTAAGAAAGGGGCAAATTAGTAAAAATACAAACTATTACTAGATGACTATAAAGAATCAGAAAGGAAGATTAGAATGACAAATTACAAAAGAACAAAGGAAGAAAATCTGTAAGGCCTCTTGTTATACCACGATAAAAAGTTTGGATATTTGCACAGATTTACACAGCTACTTTTTTATTCCACGTAGAGTTCAGAAGATTTTCCTCCAGCAGAAAGCATATGGAGATGTGAAGGGGAATAAAAAAACCATTACATGTCTTTGGGAAGTTAACTAACGACTCACTACAGCGTATCCGGTTAGAACTGCTGGGGAAAACATTATTAGCAAAGGAGATGATAGTATGTTGGTGTCTTGGTTCAGAATGATGCATAAAGGACTTAATTTTAACACTACTGGAATTGAAGTGTAACCTCTGTGAGGCATATCTGTCTCTCCAGCAAGTCCTTTTGAAGTCACATGCTAGGTTGAGATCCCTAGGGTGAATGCACGTTACTGATTTATGAATGTGCAGCATTTCCATTACACCAGGATCTGAGATTGCTTTATATGCAAGGCAAAGGTCACCTCTGAGTACTCTGTATGACACAGAGTATAGTGACAGTGATTTTAGTCTGTCAACGTATGACATATGCTGAAGACCCTGAGTTTTCTTTGCAAGAAACCTTTGAGATCTTTCCAGTTGCTGCAGGTGCCTGGTAAGGTACATACCAAAAGGCAGCATTGTACTCTATTACTGGATTGATGAGTGAGGAGTACAGGGGGATTATAACCTATTTTGTTCTGTTCTTTTTTGCATTGAATTTTAGCCCATGACTTTGGCACCAATCGTTTGTCTGTGTAAGTCCCTCTTGTAGGATACTGACATCATTTGGGGACTAAGTTTGCTGATGATTGCAAACTGGGTGCAGTCAGTCAGCCATAGGCCTTTTGTTTTAGCCTGTACATCCAAGAAGTAGATTCCAAACAATAGGGGCCCCCAGTACAGATCCCTGTGGAAACCACTACTTACAGGTCTGTTGGTGGAGGTAGAGTTACCTACTTTGTGTGCATTCTATCAGTGAGCCAGTTTGCAACCCACCAGACAACATACATGTTGATCTCCAGGCCTTTTTAATTTCTCCAAGTCTTTTGGGTTTCTATTACCATTACAGGAATGGAACCCATTCCTAAGTCAAAGTATGATTAAAGTTCATGAAATCAGTATTGTTTCAATCTTTGATGTCAGCCACAGGTGCTCTTCACAGCACCTGTAATGTGCCCAATAACGACTCCTGCAATTTGTATGGAGTTATATGTATTAGTAACATCTGTAAATAGGACTGTAGATTGTTTTTTATAAGACCATGGCTCCTACTGTCTGGGTATCTTTATTCCACACTGCTCTCATTTCTGCCTGCAAATCCTGATATTTTATGACTGTCTTTCTCTTTATGCAAGACACTGTAGTCACTGGGTGTAGCGATTTCAACGATCAATGCTACTTTTGTCTTCCTTTCATGGACCACTATATCTGGTTTTCACGCATCTGTCTTTTGAACTGTTGGTAATGGGTGATCCCAAGTGATGCGGACTTCATTTTCTATGATGCTGTGTGGTTCATGTTTCCAGTGTTTTTCAGCTTCTTCAATGCCATAATATTTACACAATCGCCAGTGCAACAGTCCTGGCACATTATTATGCCTTTCAGCACACAGTCGTCCTGCCATTAGTATGTCACAACCATCAATGAGGTGTGCAACTGTTTCCAGTTCTGTTTTACAAAACTTTCTCCCACAGGTTCAATGGACTTTGTAAATCAACGTGTGCATAGCGCACTATCTTGTGCCACCAATATTAACCATTCATCTTTTGATTTGAATTTGCCTCTCCTTAATCATTCCTGCATTCGATTCTGGTGAGGTTCTTTCAGAAGTTTTCTATATTTGCAACTATATTTATGCATTTTCCACATTTCTTGCCTTCTCATCTGATTCTTCACCTTTTATTCTTTCTTTCGTTTTTTTTTTTTTGGCACATTCAGTTGCTGCCCGATTTTTATCTACTTCTGGTTTGATTTCCATTCCTGCTTGACATTGACATGCTTCTGCTAGACTAAGCAGGGAAGTCATCTTAGACTTATTCTCCTCATGTTTCACAACATTCCCTACATTTGGATCCTGTGAGGTCAGCAGATATGTATGAAGTCCCACAATTGTAGATCCATGCATGTAATCAATTTCAAGAAGGCCCATACCTCCTTCGTAACGTGGAATATATAATCTTGCATCTCCAGCTGGGTGAGTTTATCAATGATGCCTGAGTGGGGAGTAGTGTCAAAGGCCCTTGGCCAGGTTCAGGTAGGCCATATGCACGTATTTGCCTTCATCCAGGGCTTTGATGACTGTCTCAAAGACGTCCACCAAGTTCAACAGGCATATCCCTTTAGCAAAGTCAAACTGGGTCAGATTGAAAGTTTGGAGGTCTCCTATATAGGCAGTCCCTGGGTTAAGGTCGAGATCAGTTTTTTAGTCGGTCCAAGTCAAATTTGTATGCAAGTTGAAACACGTACATGGAATGTTCTACTGTACTGCAATACAGTACAGTAGAACATTCCATACAAAAAATATGTTAAACTTGCCTCTTTTTAAGCTTCTGTTCACAATTTCTGTACTACAGGCATCACTCACGAATGTTTTCTACTCTTTCCTGAACTTTCAGGCCTCTGCCAAACCTCCTATAGTCACCTAGACCCTAGTGAGCAGCAATATCATTTACCCATTCTACTGTACAGTACAGTAACTGCTTCAATACGGTGTACTGTACAAGCCAGCAGTGTTGAACAATCAGATCGCCAACACAAAGCCATCTCTTAACCAATCAGATCTCTTGTTCTCCATGAAGGCGGAAATAACTCCTCTAACAAGACATGCGAGCAGCTTCACGAACAGGGAAAATGGGAAAAGGAAAGTACAACAGAATTCTTCATTTTAAGGTTTAGATTTTGGCAACTTTAAAGATTTTTATTTACTTTCACGTTATTTCCGACATTGCGGCAGCCCATTCTTATCTGCGGATCATCTGCAAGTCAGATGTCTAACTCAGGGACTGCCTGTATCTTTGTGAAAAGGTCCATGATTGTTTCCATAGCCTTGCAGATTAGGCTAGTCAGGCTTATGGGTCTAAAGTTCCCAGAGTCTGTGTAGGCGCCTCCTTCATGTAACAGGATGACGGTTGCCATTTTCCAATCAGCAGGTACAAAACCAGTGCTTAGACTGTGGTAAAAAAAGAGCACCCAGTGGTGCAGCTAGTTCCTGTTGAAATCCATTTAGAATGCAGCTTGGAATATTATCAAGTCCCATAGAGGCCGTGTTTTTGGCTTTGGAGAGAGCATTTACGACCTGCTCCTTAGAGACACTAGGTAGAGGGCAGGTGGTAGGGATGCTTTGGTGATATGTGTCAGGGACAGGGTGGAGAGGTTTTCACTGAACCTGTCAGCTAGCAGGTTGGCTGCTTCTGCGGGTTCAGTATAGGTGGTGCCATTAACAACTAGTTTTGTGTAGATCTGGGTTTTTCCTTTAAGGGTTCTGCCCAAGCTAAAGAAGACCCGATGGTTATCCTTAGAGAAGGAAGCTAATCTGGACTCATAGTTATCTTTAGAATGCCTTACAAGGTGTCTTATTTGCTTAAGCAGAGGAGGGAATGCTTTCAATTAAGAGACCATTTCCTTCCTGCTCTGGGACAGCAATTTCTCTTATGTTTTAACCTGTTAATGGCAGATATCCACCAGGTAGGCTTGTTCTTTCTTGAGGATCTTGTTTTGATCCTACCAGGTACAGTTGACGCAATACATTTGTACAGATGCTGACACCAAGGCATTGGTGTAAATCCCAGCATAGGTGTCCATGCCATCAGTGAGGGCAGGGGCTATGAAGCAATTAGTGCCATCAAGTATTAGGTTGTAACCGACTTTGGAGAAGTTTTTTAGTCTGGTTACTGCCAATGGTGGTTCAGATGTTATTGTTACTTCTAATGAGAATAAATTATGATCCAACCTCACTGGAGAGGGCCGCACACATGGGGTGGTGCAACAATCACCAACGCTAGTGAACACTAGATCCAGAATGTTTGAGACTCTTGTGGGGGTGTCAACCAACTGGTTCAGGGCATTGGAGTCAACGAAGTCACAGAAACTTTGGGCACGTGTGTACACTTATAATTTATCAAATCTATGGATGGGTAGTTACTGTCACCCAAAACCAGGGTGTTTGTCTGTATCTTGAGTGATTAGAGTACCTCCAGGTATGCAGCGTTGGTTTCCTGGTTCATGGAGGGGGTCCTATAACTTGGACAGGATTCTTACCTACAGTCAATTGGACCTGGATTAGTTCAAAGGAACAGTTTTGTTTAACCAATCTAGAGGTGCACTTATCTTTGATTAATATCGATTCTCCACCTCTTTTAGTTCTCACACTTTCAGTTTGTGGTCTGAATGTGTGGAAGGCATTACAACTTGGTATGGGCTGGGTGCTTTCTGCAGCCTTAAACCAAGTCTCTGTGCCTGCACAGATGTCAACATCTTTTAAGGCAAGGGTTGCTTCCAGTGAGTGCAGTTTTAGGTTTAGACTCCTAGTGTTTAGCAGCATAACCTCAAGGTTGCTTTTGGAAGATATTTTTATGTCGGGAATTTTGTTGTTGTGACATTGCCTAAAAAAGGCACTAAGGGAAAGGAAAGAGCCTCAGCCAGTAACCGAAACCCAGAGGTGACAGACGAAGACCATCTCTGACAAAGCAGTGTGGTCTATCTACCACGTCATCCCAGGCTGACAGGTACTGGATCCCCTTAGAATGACAACAGAAACTAAGACAATTGTTGAAGTCAATCATTTTTAGGTGAAGGTAGTATGCTGCTCAAGGCTATGGACATACCTGCCTGAGACACATTCAGAAAAGTCAATCATGTCTCTCTTCATATAGTCCAGTGAGGTAAGTTTCAAGTCATTCACACCAACATGAGCTATGATGGAGTCATAATCATATCCTCAGTCTTTTTCTTTTGCCAGTCAGAGTTTTCTAAAAAGAAGACAAGTCCAAAAAACCTGCACCAAAACAACACACATATACAACAATATATATATAATATATATAAGCAAACTCACAAACTCAACAACCACCCTAAATATAGAGGAAGGAAAAACGTAGGCAAATGAATAGTTTGGTTTAAAGCCACACTAGAAACCACTTTAGGCATAAAAGAAGGATTAGATACGTATGATACTCCCCTATCTGATGGAAAAAATCAAAACCTTGCTACTGCCACCTGGGGCCTCACACTCTCTTTGCTTCCTTCTTGCAGAAGAAAAGCAGCAGTCCATGATACATTTCACCCAAAAGTATTCAGTGTAGCCTGGCTCAGGTTGGTTGTAGGTTTTGATTTTAGTACAATTGCAATCCTAAGCAGAGGGCAGGGTTTAGGAGCTCTTCTTTGGGTCTTTGCCCTCTTAGAAACTGAGCTCTCAAAGGATGCGAAACAAAAAAAGATTGCCACCATAGGAGCTGAAATTGCTGAGTGAGCTGAATTATGAGAGAAGAGAACAGAGATTTGTCCAATAATTCAAAGTAATGTTGAAGAATTTTCACATCAAATTAGGCTCAGAAATCTCCATCTTCTTCCAGAAATCTCCAAATAAAAATCTCTTCCATTTTTTCTGCACACACTTTCCTTGTACTAGGTCTTCTTTTTTCCATAATCACACATTTAAAACTCTGTTGAGGAAGTTGAGACCTGCTGTGTTTCAACAGAGAATGCTTAGCTTAACAAAGAAGAGGAGGTAATTTGACATTGAGCAGATGAGTCCTTCTGGGGCAGACAATACTTTACCAGACTCCGGAATCTGCTGGCAGCTGAAAAACAGGTCATTGGGTCTGTTTAAGGAAAGGACTGACCCCTGCCTCACCAGTGAAAGAAGTGTTCTGTGCCTGTTCTAGGCCTAAACCTTCTAAAGAACCTTGAGCTGCCCCTCTAGTCCCCCAGACTGAGAATCATAAGCAGGATAATACCACCCCTACTTAGGCCTTTTATTACTAAACTTGCTACTACATTCTGCAAAAAAATAACAGTTAAAAAAGACTTAGCTTTTAAAACCATTTTCTTTTGTTTTGCATCCACTTTAAAACCAAACAACACATCAGGACAAAGTAAAGGAGCATCCAAAATCCCTGCTAAAACAGCTAATTGTCTTAACATGTTCAGCTAAATTTGATCTCTCAAACAGAACTGGTGGGCATAGAACCCTAATCATAGTAATCAAAAATCTTCTGCTTTTTTTAAGCATATGTTTCTTTAGTACAGACAAAATGCTAGGAGAAGCCCCCACTGAAGCTGAAGTAGGCCTACCTCTTAAAGAAGAGAAGTAACAGAAGGAGAGGGAGAGGCCCTAACTACCTTAGGGAAGGAGGGAGTCACCTGAGAAGCTCTCTCTGCCTGGCCTACCCTCCTGAAGGCTGTCCACAGTATAGCAGTACTTGTTGTGGAGAGACTTGAGTGCGTGTGTGATCTGGGGGATCCTGGCACCTGACAGACAGCTGACCGTAACCTTCTCCTTGTCCAGCCTGGTGAGTGGGACATCTGTGTGTCTCACTGTAGAGTCACCTATAGCCAAAAAAATTGGTTAGATATGCTATGCCTGCCTTAGGGGCTTGTTTGGTGAGACACTTGTGCTTGTGGTTTTATGTGCACTGAGTGTTGTAGGTACTATATTAGGTGCAGCGTGTTTGTGTTTCAGGGGTCTCCGGTGTTTAGGTAATTTCTGGTGAGTGCCTGCACATTTGCTGAGTATGTGGGATGATAACCTGTTCAGTGTAACTGTTCTGTGAACGAGACAGCAAGGATTCTAAATTCTTACTGTATATGCATCTCTCTCAAATTCAGCTTGAGTGGTTTAGGAGTAGTAGGTTGT
Organism: Protopterus annectens; assembly: GCF_019279795.1. Taxonomy (NCBI): domain Eukaryota; kingdom Metazoa; phylum Chordata; order Ceratodontiformes; family Protopteridae; genus Protopterus; species Protopterus annectens. The sequence continues at coordinate 681,211,127 of NC_056745.1, read as the reverse complement.
CAGTGTACACAAGGCAATTGCTACACTGCTTCAGAATACCCATGTCAATTTGGCTGGCAGGAGAAACTGAGGAAAACTGACCATCCATAATACTAGGTGTAAATTTGCTTACTTTAATGAGGAAGGATGTGGTTTAATTGGAGGTTTAATGTTGGCTCTACATTATTGGGGCTCCCAAGGGGTAAGAGACTATTAGGGATTTGGAGATTTCAGATAAAGTGGCAAATGCTGTAGAAAGCACAGCTGAAGTGCTCTCCAAGCAGCTAAGCACAATTTAAGGGACACCTCAGTTGGAGCACAGGCAGCTTCTAAGGGAAAATAAATCTACTTTAGCTTTTGCGTCTACAAGTCTATAACCGTCAATGGTTACCGCCACTGCGTGCTGCTGTGCGAAGGTGCACTACATGCAAACAGATGCCTCAGACTGCTCAAATGAAGATAGTAGAGCAGTGGCTGGCTGCCAGCTCTGTGGAGCTGTGTTAAAAGAGGCACAAACCCGTACAAAAGTGGGGCTTATGTAGCAACTGTGAGAAGCCTTTTTTTAAAACAAGTTGAGCAATTTTCAAACAAGCTGGCCAATGGAAATGCTCAATATTGAGCCTTATTCCAACATTCTCCAACTCAGATGGGTCCTTTGCTATGACTGCAGGGGGGCCTCAATGTAACGAACATTGTATGAATAATTTATATTCTGATATTGAGGTTTTAAGCAAGTTAATCAAAGAAGACATGTTGTTACTCTAGATGAATATTAAAAGTGTTTTTGATAAAATCCTGTATAGAAGTGGAAAATTAACGTGCGATTTCCAAGAATCATAAAATTATGAAGTTAGCAGGAGATAAAAGAGATTACAAACAGAATATGGTAAAACTGTTACCAAAAACTATGGACTTTAGAGTAAGGGGGTTTTATCTTTAAGAGGCAATGTACATCAAAGATAGAAAATGGACAAGGATAATAATGTATGCGGACATGGCAGTACTGAAGACAATGAGGACCATGTGGATGACCCTTTAGAGTTTCCTCCTCTATGTCAATCGGAATGTTTAACCAACAAAACTTCAATACCAAAGGAAAATTTAAGGAACATACAGAGGAGGAAGGGGCGGAAGAGGACGTAGAAGAATAGAGGCCATCGATATTTTAACTCGTGTCCAAAATGATGTGGTTCCATTAACACCAGTCATTCATGATGGTGTTATTTGGGAATTGGATACAGTTTTTAATTATAGTAATATTGTGTTAAATACATATTTTCCCATTTTTAAAAAGGTTTATCATTTGTACTATCTACATCATTTAACTATTCTCAAACTTTAGTGGATTTTAAACTTTAAGAAAAATGAATTTTAATATTACATTTCAGATGGAAAGAAGACACCTGACTATAAATTTAAAAAAGAAAAGCATCTTAAATTCCCCCTTACATCCTATACTGCAAACATCTGAACATCTTGTTGAATGTGAACTGAGATCTTTAACAAAAAAAAAATCAGGCAATAGACATTATAATTTTACTAAGGATGAATATTTATTGTTTATGGACTTGTCCTGTAACCCTGAAATTCACATTATGAAACCAGATAAGGGGGGGTATTATTTATTATGGCAAATGTGAACTGTGTGGGCAGTATGTTAAATACTTCATACTAGAGTGATATATATACAATTGCTTTTATAAATGAAGTTAATATTTCTTCTTGATTGTATACTACAAGACTTATTGTGTGGCAAAAAGTTATCGCTAAAGAGTTGTTTGAATTCCTTATTAATAAATACCCCAGAATCCCAGCTATATTTGGGATATCAAAAGGTCCACAAGGACATAACTAATCCACCCCAGAGATTAGCTGTCACTGCAAATGGCTCAAAAACCTACCCTCTACAGTGTATATAAACTGAAAATTATAACCTTTTTATGATATGAAAACACACATTGTAAGTTCTTGGGATTTTTGAATAGATTAAATGATTTGAAATTCCAAAAGGATGTAATATTTGTAACTAGTCTTCACAGTCATCCCCACATGATTTGGGGATGGACTGGTTGGGGACATCTTATTAATGATGGATTTCTTTTCAGCCAATGATACAAGTGTCTTATGTGACCTGATGGAATTGGCCTTAAAACATAATATATACTATAAGGAGGACATTTTTAAACAGAACAGGGGTGTAGCCATGGGGGCATCTTGTGCCCCTATATTTGCTAATCTAGTTTTATACACATGGGGAATGAAGTATGTTATTCATTCTACATTTTTTCAACATTGTTTTATGTACACTAGATTTTTGTATGATATTTGTATATTATGGTAAGGCAAAAAAGATCTGTTACTATACTTTTATCAACAAAGATCTGTTACTATACTTTTATCAATTACTACAAGATTGAAATTTACATATGAAATACATGAAAATGAATTACATTTAAATATGTCCATTTTGAAGGATATGGAGAGTAGGCAAAAATTTCCAAAATATACTGTAAACCCACCTTCTGAAATTCATATTTGCACTTTGAAAGTGAACACCCCTATTTCCAAAAGAGAAACATCATTAAGGGACAGATGGTGAGAGCAGCTTGGGTGACCTCGGGATTTAATGATTTTGTGGAGGACAGCAACATTATTAAAAATGATTTCACAGAGGGGATATCCAGAGCAATTAGTAGACAAGATAAAAAAAAGCTCATTGCTAGATGGAATGAAAAATTTGTGCCATTCATAAAAGACATCAAGAACATGGGCCCTGGTGGTAATTACCCTGTAATGAATAGTGAACAGAAAAATAAAAATTACAATGAAAATAACAATCGTTATAAATATCTGTTATGTTTAGAATTCAATCAGGAACAGAGGGTTATGAAGAACATTACTGTTAAATACTGGAATTTGTTTCAGTAACTGCTGGTTATTTCTAAGGTATTTAGTAACAGTCATAAAGTAGAATATAAGAAAGGTAGAAATTTAAAAAGTTTTTATGAGAAGGAAAAAAAAGAGGTTAAGGGAAACATGCTCCAAAGTAAAATGGGTACCATACAAGTGTGGGGCATATAAACAGTGCCCATATATAAGTAATCAACGCAAGACTGTAATAACGTCCAGGAATAGGAAGATTACTATGAATAGGTATTTTAACTGAGGTAGTAGTACGGTGACATATATATTGCTATATGTGATGCCTGTGTAATTCCTTTTATATAGGCAAGATGGAGAGAAGCCCTAGGAAACGGATTTCCAGAAACGGATTTATGAACATACATAGGATACTGGAAACAATGAAAATGCTTTAGCGAAACATTTATAAATATGCCAAATGGAACTTTTAAATTTTCCATACCTGAACAAATAAAAAAATAGATCCTAGAGGAGGCCAATGGAGTAACAGAGTACAAGGAATTAATGTGGCAGATAGCCTTAATTCCAACAAAGAACCAGAACTAAATGATATTTCTATAGTTCCAGTTTTTAAATTAAAAACAGCTAGGGCTTAATTAGGTGCATTTATTTATTACATTTTAAACATTGTATTTATTATAAGATATTAGCTTACATAGTTTATATTGTACATTAAGTTTAGCATAGTTGTTTTATTAGTGTGTGTGCATCTTTAAGTAATATAAGGGAGCTAATTTATTACTAATTGTGAAACTGTGTACTAACATATATAGATAGAGGGAAGTGGCATATTTTTTAGTTCTGATGTAGTCCTGGACAACATCAAGATGATAGCGCATAACTGTTTGATCTAAAAAATTTTGGAACAGATTCCAGCATCATTTTTTTGGGAATATAAGTGTGGAATTTGGTCATTCAATGTCTGTTACCCCTTACACGGCATCTGTTGGCATTTGATTCAGAGGTAAATGAAGAACTACTTTGCTCATCTACAGTGTTGAGGACTGATGCAAGAGATTCAGTTTGTAATCATACAGTACTTAAAATACTGTCAGAGTAAGAAAAAAGTTTTGACAGGAACACCTCTTATTGTTGCGCATGATCACATCATTACTGATCCATTTTATTTAATATTTGGTAATCAGAGCGCTCAACAACCCTTTTCAGCCATGACCTAAGCTTTCCTAGAGCAAATACAAGTTACAGAATGCATGCAGCAATCAAACTTGTAGAGAAGTATATTAAATCATGTTAAACATGCAGCAAAAACACATGCTAAAGAACAGATCTAACATTTATTTGTTTTATTTTTATTTAACATTTGTTGACCGGGAAAGTCCGACTAGGTTCAAAAGATCATGTTTTCAGCGGAGGCCCAGGGAGAAATGCTCCAGCAGCATGTCTTTAGAATGTGGGTGGAAACCGGAGTACCTGGAGGAAACCCATGCAAACGCAGGGAGAACATGCAAACTCCACACAGAAGGCACCCCAGCCGAGAATCGAACCGGAGAACCTCTTGCTGTGTGGCAACAGCGTTAACCGCTGCATCACTGCGGGTTCCAGCGTGTAGCTCGCAAGACATTTCCCTGCGAGCTACATCGCCGAAACCAATTGGCTGCAGCAGCAATTTGCCGTAGAGCAATACGGTGCAAAAGCATAGCTGCTGCAGCTGTACACTATGCCAGTAATCCTACAACCGGTGGCGATCCTTACAGACAGCTGCCCGGCCGTATTCTAGCAGGGATGGCCGTACTAGTACGGCCATCCCTGCTAGAATACGGCCGGGCAGCTGTCTGTAAGGATCACCACCGGTTGTAGGATTACTGGCATAGTGTACAGCTGCAGCGGCTATGCTTTTGCGCCGTATTGCTCTACGGCAAATTGCTGCTGCAGCCAATTGGTTTCGGCGATGTAGCTTGCAGGGAAATGTCTTGCGAGCTACACGCCAGAACCCCACCACTGCGCCGCCCTTTTTGCTCTTGGATTCTTCTAAACATATTGGTCACAGACATCAAGCAACAATACCTGCACACTATAAATCATACAATACTGCCATATCAAGGGCTCTAAAAAGCTAAGTTAGCAAGAATAGGGTTAAAGGAAATACCTGCCTAGTTATAAGAGAAAGTGAAAAGTGTGTGGAGAAAATCCTTTCTCTGACCTTAGCTGTTGGTGAAAAGCAGAAATATTTTAAAGAATAAAACAGGTAGAAAAGATTGTAAATTCTAGGGTAGAGAATAAGATCAAAATGTACTCGCCTAAAAGAAGCTAACAGTCATGAACTTTGCACATGCTTTGCCCCAACCAAGAAATAAGAGAAGCACATAAATGACTAGAGGAATTACACTTGAAGCGAATCTATTCAACACACGCAGGAATCTAGCCCAAACCTTTCTCCAGATGAACAACCTACTTTAGGAAAATGTTTTGACACCATATGAATGAGAGGGACTTGCAAAAAGGGGTGGGAAGGCAGAAAAGTCTTGCTTGGTTTGGGAATAATTATGATGGAGGCCTCCAATGAGAGATGCCAATAAAAACTAAAGGAACAAAACAAGGAAGAAGATATTCACTACACTTAATTTACACATTTGCTACCTGGGTAAGAGTAAAGAGTGTTGGCTGACAGACCCTTTGGAGCCAAATGATGGTGGAAGTTACAATGGCAATCTAAACAAGAAATACATTAAGAGACAGATATAATACATCATTCAAAATACATATTAGCAATTATAAACAGTTTATCACAGCACAATTACAAGCAAGAGTTATAGTTACTGAAACAAGCTGAGACACAGTAGTTTAGACAAAGTTAATGGTTAGGCATATTAATCTAGAGACAGAGTTGAGAAAAGGACTGGAGTGAAGTGCAGGAAATAAGTGTAAAGAAGCATGAATGAGAAAGTAGATACAAAAGAAAAGCTAAAAAGTGCAGGAGTTAGGTACCATCTATATAGCATTTTAAGGCTTTGATCTCCCATTCCGTGCACTTTCTGCATGTGCCTCACTACTTGATGTGCCTTCTGCTAGTATCCTGCAGCTGCCCCCTCCATCCTTCCTCCCTTCCAGAATTCTCTGTCGTACTCTCCTTTGACTTTGTCCCTTCTTTCCCATTGTTTCATAGATCCATTTGGTCCTTTGCCTACCTAACCTCTATTTCCTCCAAGGTGCTCCTTCTGCCATCCCTTCCTATCTGTTTCTTTTCTCCTGTTGTCTTGTTCTCTTTCCAGGTCTCCCAGAGTACCAAGTAGTCCCATCACGAAGACTACTTTATTCCTCCACTGTTTGACGTCTTTCCCCACCATCCATTTATTTGCATACCATATCTTTTTCCTGAACAATTAAACTTCAACAGATTTCTTTCCTTATCTTTGCCCCCACTCTTCTATACCCCATATATACCGGAGGTTCTCTTTGTCCCACTTCATGCACCCCAATTATTTTACTGCTACTTCATGTCTTATAAGCAGCTTCTCCATGTTTCCCTATCCCATGCCCTCTCTTTTGCTTAATCTTCTGTTTCTATCCACTGAATGATTCTGCATGTCAGTACATACATTGGGATATGTGGGAGCCCCAAGACCCCCTTTTCCAATTACTTTTCAATTTTGCCTTGCTCACTCCTTTCTCCTTGCCTTTACTGACCCCTTTTTTCATTTGTTGTAGTCTTTTGTCCCTAGGGTCTACTTGTATGCTGCAGAGTAGGTGGGCGATTATTGGTAATATCCTTGCTGCATTAACTCTCCCAAACAATGTACAAGTCCCCTTACACCTCTCTCTGGAAAGTATTCTTTAGTTTTTTTTTCCAAACTCCTCTAAGTTTTTCCCATTTTCTCTCTCGATGTGTTCCCAACATGGAGCCTTAGGTACTTGGAGAACTCTGCTTATCTTACCTATTCCTCCTTTCCCTTTCCTAACCTTACTACTACTGCCTTTTTGCTGTTACACTCAAGACCAGCCACTTCCTTATACTTCTCAAATGTCTCTCTGACAGATCCCATTATTGCAGCCACATCATTGGACATCTGACATTAGTCATTTGCACAAAACACAAACAGATTTTTATCCCCTCCTAGTCTTCAAGCATTCCTGAACTGTGTCTGGCTTCTACTGCTAGTTCAACAATCCCAGGCGTCAAATAGGCCCGGGGATAGCAGGCATCCCTGTATGGTCCCCTTCTCCATCCTCTTCTAGTCAAATGCACCTCCATTTATGATTTCAGTTTCTGGGTGTGGGTACATAGCCTGTATCCAATGTATGAACTTTTCCCTTACCCACCCTTGCTGTAGTGTGTTGCACAGGAATTCTCACTTCACAATATCAAAGGCCTTCTGAAGGTCAAAGACACAATTCCACCTTTCCTTCCTACTTCTGTTCCTCCACGTGCATAAATGCCAGCAGATCTTACCAGAAGATTTCTGCCTTCCTTCCTTGTACAAAGCCATTTTGCCATACTTGTTTCATGCTTGGCAATACTTATTTCAGTCTTCCTGAGAAATACCTTTGCCAAACTCTTGATATTTACATTAGTCAAAGAGATAGGCCTGTAATTTCCAACTTTCTCCATTTCTCCATCCCCTTTAGGTATCATGGTTATCCTGGCTCTCCTCATACTTCTAGACATTTTCCAGAGTCCTGTATTCCCCTGCATTCCTCTCGCAGGACTTTCGACATTTCCTCACTTCCCCATTTGTAGAACTCTAGGGGGAATCGATCTGGTCCCCGTTCATCCTCTCCAGCTAATATTGCTTCCTGTATCTCGTCCATTGTCACACCTTTGCATTCAGCTTGTGTCTTTGTTCATACATCAGTATGTATTTCTCTATATTCTTCTCCCCAGATCCACTCTGAGACTTTTGTCCTTTCTTGTAGTTTGTTGTATGCCTTGAATTTTTCCCCTATTAACTCATCTTCTTCTAAGTATTCTCCATCTGCTCAGTACCTCCCTCTGCCTACTTCATCTTATTTCTTAACTAACCCTTTCCCTTGTGCCTCACCCATCTATCCAAGTAGTCCCGCTAATACTATTGCTGAATTTCTTGCTTCATAATAAATTTTACTTTAAGTATATTCTTACTGCATTTCTCTTCCATCTGTACCACGTCTAGCACCAGCTCTTCAATCACCCATTTTTCTTTCTTTCTGCACTCAGTTTTCCCAACAGTGACCTTGATCCCATCCAACCAGTGTTCTTCCAATCTGTTCCTGTCTTTCATAGTGTCATGTACTGACTTATTTTTTAGTCCTTGGAGTGCTTTCTTGTCCTGTCTCCTATTTATAGCTAGTCCACCTCCACCCTCTTCTCATGGTTTTCTGTTCCTCCACACTCAATTTAAGTCTCACTACTGCAAGATCTGATACTCATATCTTCTGTGCTTGAATTTCTTCCATTAAGTTTTTGTTCTCCAAAAACCTGTCTAACCTACTTGCATAAACAAAAACATTTCTTATAAAGGTGTATTCCCCTCTATATGTCCAGTCTCCCACTCTTTCTTTCCTTTGGCTAGTTCTTGTCTCATCGTGTTATAATTCAGCCCTTCCATACATGTCATTTTCCAATTATATGGTGACATTGTACTCTCCCGTTTATTATCTATATTCAACCCTTCTCTCAGAGCCTAGTTAGCAAAAAAAAAAAAATCCTTCTAGAATTCTCCAAAAACTGCCAACGGTCAAAGAAGTAACTAGAAACCAAATGCCAAGACCCTGGAAGAAAGCACAACAAGGCTTACGTACAGGACAACTTTGTCAAGCTTTGTATCCGTTAATTTTAACAGTGTAATCCACAGAAACTCACAGGATAATGAAAATGCCAAAATACAAAGCTTGTCAGCCGTTTTAACAGTTTAATCCAAGCATTCGCTTCACAAAAAAAACATTGATCTCACACTAACGCTCCATATACAAGTACATTTTTGTTTCAAAAACTTCCTCAGATGTGGGCTGGTAACTGCATCAGTGCATATATATATATATATATATATATATATATATATATATATATATATACACACACACACACACACACACACACACACACACACACACACACACACACACACACACACACACCAATTAACATTTAAAACCACCAATCTCATGCTGCATAGTAAATGAGGCATACTTGAATATTATGTCATGAAACATCTAAAACACAATTAAATGCCTTATTTCTAGCATAAAACATGCTATTGACCTAATTATACTTATGTCAATCAAATATCATACCAGTTGTCTTAAAAGTTTACAAACTCTTTAATACAGTCACTTTTATTGCTCAATTTAAACTTTAAAATCTCTAAAACCTTTCAGAACCTTTCTAAAAAAAACTTAATACAATGCCATCTTGTGGAATAAAATTGTACTACCATATTCTATTATATTATAAGTGAATATATACTTCTTAAAAATTTCTCTGACCACACAACTTGTATAAAGTAACTATTGTTATCATATTTTTGAAGTTCAGAGCAAAATAGTAATAAGAAGCAATGCATGTTGATACAAATATATTTAAAATCTTCCTATTAAATAAATAGCGTGCAAATAAAATACAAAATACAAGTACTTTAAAAGCACTCTAAGAACACTTTAAAAACTCTTGACGTCACTGTAGTTCATCCTGTGATAAAAATGTATTGTTAAAATATAGGATAAGGCCCTAATAAAATCCTAACATAAAAATTAGTTAATAACTTGATAATTAAGTACCGGAAGAACACTAGGTTCCTGTTTGGGATCTATAGTTTCGCAGCTCTTAATTTGAGGAGGGGGGGCAATGGAAATACTTTTGTTGAGTCCCGGATTGCTTGTTGGCTTGGTTTTAAATGTTAATTGGTGTATATATACATATATATATATATATATATATATATATATATATATATATGCACTGATGTAGTTACCAGCCCACATCTGAGGAAGTTTTTGAAACGAAAACGTACTTGAATATGGAGCGTTAGTGTGAGATCAGTGTTTTTTTGTGAAGCGAATGCTTGGATTAAACTGTTAAAACGGCTGACAAGCTTTGTATTTTGGCGTTTTCATTATCCTGTGAGTTTCTGTGGATTACACTGTTAAAATTAACGGATACAAAGCTTGACAAAGTCGTCCTGTCCGTAAGCTTTATTATGCTTTCTTCTAGAATTCTACTTATCCCAGTTTGATGCATATAAGATTCCAACTGACCATCCTGCATCTTCCTCCTTTCCTAACCAGATGATCCAAATACCTATCCCACTCTTTTTTTTTAATCAATTTTGCTGTCGCTGTTTAGAGCCCTCTATGAAATTATAGTTGCTACTTACCTTTTTTTTTTTTATTTTATATCCCTTCCTTCTTATCCATTTCTCCCTTTGGGTAGTCATAACATTATCTTCTCCCCATCTCTGATTATCAGTTTTTCTTGTAAAAGAATAATGCCCCCCCCCATTCCTACATCTTTTACTGTATTCACCTTCTGATAGGATCCGATGAAGCCCCAGTGTTCCACATGATTAACAGCATTTTGCTTGTTCTTGCCCACCCGCTCTCTGCTTTCCCAGTTGTCATCCAGCATAACCCTTCCTCTGGGGCTACCCTCAGAGCTGAATATTGTGATCTTTGGCAACTGCCTACGCATGTACTTCTCCTTCCTATCCTTGGCCTCTGGCCTGCCTTTTGGTTCTTGCATGGGCACGGATATGCCATAAACATCAACCTTTTAAGACTTTCATCTTTTCCAGTGTCTCTTGCATGAATCCACTGCATGTTAACCCAGTACTGTTTGTCATATATGTTACATTACAGAACTCCCACTCAGTTTCCACTCCCTGATAGCCTTTTTTTTTTGCAATTTTATACAGCACTTTTCCACACTACTTGTACACTACCATTCTTTTATTGCTCATTTGCCTGTGGATTGTTCTTTGCCTTACTTTTCCCCTTATTTCTCCCCATACATTCCTTTTCGTGCTCCTAGATGTTATATCAACAATTACTTACTTTTTCTAAGAATTAGACATTAAACTTATAAGTAGTTATGAAAAATATATTGCTCACCTCGGAAGTTTGTCATATGACCCTAGGGAGTTGCTGTATTTCCTCTCCTTGTTTGTAAAGTTTTGGTGCTGTGTTCTGTGGGGGGTGTTTATATCCTTTCCTGCACAGTCCACAATGCCTGCCTTTCAGTGTCCATTCCTTCCACTTACTGATTTTCTCTTGTTGTAGTCACTTTCACTGTTTAACTAGTCCTGCACTCCACCTCTTTGACTCTGCCATCCATCACAAGTGTTTTTATTCCATTTGTCCAGCAGTTCACTTCTGAGTCATGGAAACAATCCGATGCACTACCTTCTCATCTTCTTGGAACTTTCCCTTACCTATTTGCTTCTTTGTTTTTGCGCCTAAATCTCCCTTGGAAGAGGTTTCACATCTTGTTTTATCACTGAAGAAGAACAGGTGGGGTAGTTCATTTACATGCTTTATTACAAAGAAACATCAGGATGGATAGCAGCAATACAAAATATAAACAAACTAATTAACTGAGATTACACAGCCAAACATGCTTACATCTTAACAGCTTACTACAAAATGGCAGTCAGACTCGCACGTGCTCACTATTTATACACTTGCGCAAGCTCCTAGGGAGTTTCTTAAAGGTATACATACATATTGATCTACAATGTTCCTTCTATCCTTTAGATATAACCATTTGTCTCTTCTCATCTCCTTATAGTTGCCTCCTCATGTATTTCTTTCACTTCTGGCACAAGGTCCCTCTATACTTCCTGGTCTTTTCTTCCCTGTAGGGGTTTCAGTATCAGACTAGATATATCCATCCAGCTTCTCTGCTCAACCCTTCCTATAGTCAATCTCCCAGTCCATGCCTTGCAGACTGGACAGATTTCTAGTGTCTGGGTTGCTAGCTGTCGGTGATACCTTTAAACTTTTGAACATCTTTCCTGTTGTGTAGCCTAAACTACTCCCCTTCCTGCTGTGTTTCAAGACTTGCCGGGTATTTCAAACATATAGCTGTTCCATCCATTCTTAGTTCATTTAATACCTCCAGCATAGCTTTCTTTCTCTTCTAGAGAGTTTCCTGGTAATCCCTGACCATATTTATAAACATTCCTGCAAATGGGATAAGCCTTTTTTGTTTTCCCATTTATTTATTTATTTATTACAGCATAGGAACAGAAATATGCCTAGGTCTGCTTTCTGCCACCCCACTCCATTTATCCAATTAGTTTTCCTTGATTTTCTGGTATCACAAATCGGTCATGTAAGAGCTGCATTACAAAATGCTCCAGTTCACTGCTGCTCATGTGTTCCAAATATCTTCATGTTACTCCTTTTTGAGAGTTTTTTCAAGACCACCCATGTTTCATTATATCTGTTAGCTCCTGTATTGTGAACCTGTTACTACAGCTCAGCTTTAATTGCTGGTTTAACTTCTTCAGATCTTGCAGCTTCCTTTGTAGCATTTACATTTCTGTTTATTATTGTTGAACTGTTCCACAGAGCTCACATCCTGTGCTACTGCAACTACCGTTCCACACAAAATGCAGAGTTATTCTTCCACATTTGCTGCTTTAAAAGCAGCCATCTGTTCCTTACTTTGCTCCTGCTCTTTCATCTTTCCTTTTTTTTTTTTTCCTTGGTAACACTGTTTGGATCTAAATTTTTGCAGTGCTTGTCTGTAGCTTTAGGCTTTGGCAGCAATATTGGCTGGGCTCTCTAGCACCCAACACAGGTAACCATTTTTCACTGGAGGAGTACAGACATTGGTACAGAAATGTCTTTAGTTTTACATGGGAATAACTTAGTGCAATATCACCAGGTTGTAACTTAACTAAAGGCAACGAAATTAAGTACCCCTTTGAGACAAGATCCAGGTATATGAATTTCAAGTCAGGCACTAAGCAGGAATACACTTCCCAGGCCGTACTGATAAAAAGGACTTACAAAGAGCTGTTACAGGGTAAAAGCCATATTTGTGTTAGTTTGGTGATGTCATGGGAAGGCCTTCAGACAAACCAAGAAATTTGGTGAGACTATATCGGATGCCAAGGCATTCAAAGAACAAGATACTTTCACACATTTAGATGGACATGACTACATAAATATTTCCATATAATGAATACATTAAAGCACATACCCCTCAGACAATTCTGACTTATGGAGATGCAAGTCAGGAGAGAAAACTGGACCACTACATTTTTCAGTACACTGCTTTGAAATATTTGTAACGAGACATGCAAACTATTTTGGACAGCATATGGACTCAAAGAATGGTCCTGTTGTTCTATTTGCTTTGCCTGGTACTTTGGCAATGGCAGGCTTGCAGAAAACATACAAGTTGTAACTGTCTGTAACTAAATAATTCAGGGATGTGGAATGTAACTTTCAGTAACTAAATAAATCAGGGACTTGGAGCTGGAACTCTTGGATGGCTCCTGTGCTGGAACACATCAGGAATAAAATGGTAGCATTCCCAAGTTTAAGGGGGACTAGATCTGGGTAGAACAAAGCAGGAATACAAGTCTTCCTTAGTCCATAGACTACAGAACTTTGCAGAAAGGTGCAACTATTATTTATTTTACATTTGTTTACCGGGAAAGTCCAACTGGACATTGGTCCTTTTTCAGTGGAGGACCGGGGAGAAAAGCTCCTAATACAGGTGACAATGATACGTCTGTCAATTTTGTTTTCATCAGTAATTTTAAAATACATGACAACAGTATATAATAGCTTGATAGTCAATGTAGTAGCTGGATAGTAATTAACAATGTAACAAATGCAACAGTTAAATACACTTACACAAGGTAGAAAAAATTCTGACTTGAAACCATTCATATACGTGTTCTAATTTTGCAAGGCCTCAAAGCTATGGCTATAATAGAGGTTAACATAAAAGGAAGTGTGAGTGGTTAATGAGATTACAGGAGAAATAAAGTGGATACATTAGTGGGGAGTAGAGTAATATGAGAGAGTATAGAGTGATGGGAGAGCGAGTATAGAGTGATGGGAGAGAGTATAGAGTGATGGGAGAGAAGACAACGGAAGACAGCAGTAGGAAGTAACAGCTGTAAAGACAGGTAACAGAAGGTGGATTATAAGGCTAAGGATGTAACAGAAATTGGAGAAGATGGGTAAGGGGTTAATAAGATTTGGATAGAGAAGGGATGGGGTACAAAAGTGGGAGTAAACAAAGTGCTAAGAAAGAGGGGATTAGTGATAGAGCAGTAGGTTGTATAAGAGATTAGTTGTGGTTGTCACAGTTACAGAGCCATGATTGCTGTAGGTGGGATTTTAAGGCTTGTTTAAAGGAGGATATAGAAGTTGTAGTCGACATGTTGGGGGGAAGATTGTTCCAATGTTTGGCAATAGTGCAGCTATATAGGGATGTACCTGCAGAACTATTGGCTCTGGTCACATTTAATAGGATCTTTTGATTGGATCGCAGGACTCTAGTTTTGGTGCTTGTGTGTATCATGTTTTGTAGAGCTGGGTTTTTTCAGGACAGTGAATTAGTTTGTGGGTAAAAATAAGTTTATTGTAGAGAATGAGCTGTGGAAGTTCCAACCAACTGAGTGTTTTGAGGGGAGTGCAGTGGTGTGATCTATGAGGGGTGCTGGTTGCAAATTTGGCAATTTTATTATAACATGCTTGCATTTTGAAAAGGTCGGATTTTCTAAGGTTGGTAAAGATGGGTGATGCATACAAAAGAACGGAGATGAGATGAGTGCATGCAATAGTGACTCTGGTGGGGAAGTTGGGAACACTTTGAACACTGACTATGTTGATTCTTGATGTTCTTTTTAACAGGCCTCTTTGCGTATAGCATTCTGTCTAGGTTAAGTGGTTAGAAACATTGTGCATCTAATACAGAGTACAATACTGCAGGGTAGCTCTTGACTTTCTAGTCATTGATTACCATGGACTGAGATATATACATACATACATACATATATATATATATATATATATATATATATATATATATATATATATATTTAAACACACACACACATATATATATATATACATACATACACACACACACTATTTACTATCATTATTTCGAATGACACGCTTTCGACCGCACTATGTTCGACAACGGAAAGTCGAACACGGAAATGTCAAACTTTAAAAGCAAGCCTAAGAAAGGGTTTTAACATGGGTCGAGATAGGGGTTCACTGCTACTCCCGAACTACAAACCTCGCCCCGTTCTCGACCCATGTTAAAACCCATTCCTAGGCTTGCTTTTAAAGTTCGACATTGCCATGTTCGACTTTCCATTGTCGAACATAATGCAGTCGACAGAGTGTCATTTGAAATGATAGTAAACCATATATATATATATATATATATATATATATATATATGTGTGTGTGTGTGTGTGTATATATATATATATACATACATATTTTTTAATACAGCTGCTCTTCAGTAATGGCAGCCAACCTAGTACAATGAAGTGTTAAATGCCTTGATTATTTTGTTTTTACATTTCCACCGCTCTTTTTCTATGCTGTAAATTTCTTTGCTTTAACTCAACTGCAATGTATGTGTACTTATTGTATTTGATAAGGAATACACTGAGCACATTTCAAATTGTGTGTCTAACAGCCTAGCTGGTTGCTTCTGGCATATATGATGACTAGTGTATGGCTGGAATGTTTCCACATAGAAGTTTCTTAGTGTCAACCTAATAAATGATATACCAATTAAAAAAAAAATAAATTAAGCTGTCAGTAACTAAAGGAGATCCCTCCCTCTCTTCACAGTGATAAAATGATCTCTTGGCACTTTACTCACTAATATTGTGCAAAGCTTACTGCATCCTCCAACATTAAACAAAAAGAAGTTATGTACTTACCATAACGTTCCATGTGAGTTGTTCATTTTGCCTTCATTCTTTACTGATGGGTTCGGAGCCGATCCCTCAGCTCCAAGTCGGACAATTGCAAAGCTCGAGGTCTTCAAATAGCTCGAGGCCAAGTCCCTATCCCATGATGCACATAGAGTTACCTCAGATCTTGTTTGCTTGCGTATAATACCATATGTCATTCTATCACTCCATAAGAGAAAGTATAGAAGGGTTGAGCAACTAGGAAAGATCCAGCATCTCGGTCATATAAAAATCCAGGAGGGGGTAGGAGGGAGGGAGGTAAGAATGAAGGCGAGATGAACAACTCACATGGAAAGTTATGGTAAGTACATAACTTCTTTATGTGAAGTTGTTCTATCTCGTTCATTCTTTACTGATGGGTAGCGTCCCAAGCATCATCAATCTTGGGTGGCTGACGGGAGTATATTTCTCAGGACCGTGGATCCAAAGAAGGCCCTGTCCCTGGAGGATTTGTCAACTTTGTAATGAGTGATAAAGGTATGAGGTTTTGACCAAGTGGCTGCTGCGCAAATGATATCAATGGGAAGTCTGGCAGAAAAAGCAGAGGATGTAGAAACAGCTCTGGTTGAGTGAGCTTTAATTTTATGGTGCAAAGGCATATTGGCAGCTGAATAAGCAAAGATGATACAATCAGATAACCATTTAGACAGAGTTGTTTTTGCCACTTGTCTACCCTTCCTGGAGTCTGGAAATGAAACAAAAAGCTGGTCTGATTTTCTGAAATTTTTTGTTCTACCCAAATAAAATATGAGCTGTCTCTGAACATCAAGTTTGTGCAACATATACTCTAAGTTGTTTGAATGGTTGGGGAAGAAGACTGGCAAATCAATAATTTGGTTGAGATTGGTTTCAGTGCAAACTTTGGAAAGAATGAGGGGTTTGTTCTAAGTGAGACTCTGTCAGCATGGAATATCAAATAAGGAGGCTTGATGGATAAAGCCTGAAGCTCTGATACTGAGAGCAGAAGTAATAGCTACCAAAAATATGGTTTTCCATGACAAAAATTTGAGGTCACGATAGGAAGCTGGTTCAAATGGTGGTAGAAAAACTGCAGGAAAGCATACAATTTAGATTCCATGGAGAATAGGGAGATTTCACAGGTGGTCTAATATGAAAGGTCCCTTTGAGAAAGGCCTTGGATAACTTGTGAGCCATAATATTCCATCCTTCAACTCCACGATGAAAATTAAAAACAGCAGTCAGTTGAACACGAACTGTTGCTACTGCAGCTCCTTTGTTAAAAATCGTAGTCAAGAACTCTAAAATGGAGGCCATAGGGGCTTGGTAAGGATCAATATTGTTTTTAGAGGCCCATATAGAAAATTTTTTCAATTTGCTCACATATAGCTTCCTAGTAGAAGATTTATGAGAGGATAAAAGGAACTGTTTTGTCTCACTAGAGAGGTTATGGAACCTGGCTATGATGGGAATTGGAACAGCCAAGCTGTCAGCATCAGGGACTGCAGAGAGGGATGAAGTTGCCCCGACGAGTGTCAAAAGGTCCGGAATCCAAGGGTCCTCCAAAAGATTAAGTCGAAGGAAGGGGAACCAAATCTGACGAGACCAATGAGGGGCTATGAGAATGATGGTCCTTCCCAGGGTTTTTGCTTTCTGTAAAACCTTGGGTATCAACGAGATCGGTGGAAATACATAGAGGAGATTCGGAGGCCAATCGTATATGAGTGCGTCCCTTGGGACTTCTCCCAGAGGGGGAAATCAGGGCAAAGTAGCTTCTGCATTTCATGTTCATGTGACTGGCAAAGAGGTCGCAGTAAGGCTGGCCCCACCTGCGGAATATCCTGTCCACTATTTCTTTCTTGAGGGACCACTCATGAGGCAACAAGATTGCCCTGCTCAGCTTGTCTGCTATCATGCTGGATTTCCCCGGGATGTGCGTTGCCAACAAAGTGCTGGGTGGAAACAGCCCACTGCCATACTCTGAGAACCTCACGACAAAGAGGGTAGGACCTGGTTCCTCCTTGTTTGTTCAAATACCAGACCACAGACATGTTGTCCGTCTGAAACGCAATCATTCCCAGAGGACAAAGGGTCACCAACTAAACACACACTATTAGTTAGCAAAAGTTTTAAACTAGGCCTAAAATAAGAGGCCAACTAGAAAATTTTTAAATCACACTAAGGGAAGGGACTAAAATGCAGAAACACACTTACTAGAAAGTTGTAAGAGCTTTATAAACTGTGTAAACTACTGAAACTATCTAACCAGATACAAGTAATAAGTAAGAAGAAAACAGTTTTACTGGCCTGAGCTAATGCAAAACCTCCAATCTATTGCAGCGGCAAACTAGATCGGGGGTAAGTCTAGGTGCATCATGGGATAGGGACATGGCCTAGAGCTATTTGAAGACCTCGAGCTTTGCAACTGGCCGACTCGGAGCCGAGGGATCAGCTCTGAATCCATCAGTAAAGAATGAACAGTGAGATAGAACAACTTCACATTAAAGGTTTAATTCCTTTTGCTGTCTGCTTGTTCTATACCACAGGTTTGAGAGAGAGTTTATTTCATAAAAAATAAGGATACCTTAAGGTTAAACTGTTACAGATTGAGTTGAGATTGCTATTATTATATCTTCTCATACTGTATGAATGATATACAGGAATGCTGTAAGCATTCATCCAAAGCATTCATTTAGGTTCCAAACTTAAATTTCCTTGCGTTAATTAGACCAAAGCAGATACTACCTCTATTAAACTAGAGTGCCAAGCTCTAAGCTCCTGCATCAAATATCTTTCACATTAAGACTCAGCCATGCAAATCTGCCACTGTGATGTCTGATACCTCGAGTATATAAACTAGTCAAAGCTGCTTGAGTTTGTCTCAACTGAGAAATATTAATTACACTTAAAAAGTACCGTCACGTTTTATTTTTCACATTGAGTGCGCGCCATTTCTAAATATGCAGAATCTACACAGTGGGACTCAAACACATTACAATCCAGAACACTGCACAAAAATCATACAATCAGCCAGTTAGTACAGTAGTTTATTACTTGCAATGTGGACCAACAATGCTTATGACAGGTGGTATACTAAGTCTTACTGAAGGTGTCATGTCACGAGTGACTGCTATGCATTCCGTAACTCAGACAGCTATTCTGACACAACCGAAAATGAGAAAAATGTGATTGATCTGTTAAAAATTGTGACACTACTGAGCTGTACACGTGAGAGAATTGAAACAAGCAGCTGTGTATATCAAGGTCAAGACATGAGGTTGTCTATATCAGAAGTTAAGAAAGAAGACAAAGCCCTCCATTTCCTTAAGGTGCTTTCTATTACCATTGTTAAAGCTTAGCTCATAGCGACAGCTTTTAACAGTGCTAGAGAAAAAGCTGAACCCTTGTATGTATCAAGCTTACAGCCCATATTACTCAGCACAGCTTGAGTGTTGCACCTCTTTGTAGCTGGCAAAGGGAATGAGACAAAAACAAAACACAAATCTAAAGCAATCTTGTGCCTTGATGTTTTTTTCCTCTCAAGATGGGACACCATTTTTTTTTCAATAACTAACTTTTTTTAGTTTTAATAAACCCATTAGTTACGAAACATAATTCTGACAGAAGTGTCACCTGGAGCATTTCTGTGGATGTATCCCTCAAAAAGGATGGGTGAGGCACCTGAGACAATATTCAGCACATACCTTATACTGAAGACCTTTCCATCTGCTTAAAACAGGAGCAATATATAGTGAATAACAATTTTTACTGACAGCCCATCAATAGCAATAATGTGAAAAGCAAAGACAACGCTAATAAAGAAATTAAGCTGCTGAAATACAGTTTTGCCAATTAGCTTAATGTCAGGGAATTCTAATTAGGTGCTGCAAGACTGCTGTTTAGTCTCTAAGCCCTTGGAGTGCCAAATACTCTCTTTCATACAGACTGGTTGCAAAACAAAAAAATCTGAAAGACATGAAGCAGCCTTAATTACATTATCAGCGCAGCTGGGATTAGACAATCTCTTAAGTCAATGCAGTTGGCTTTTGTCATGGGGTAGAAATCCCTTGCTTTCTGGGGTGCTGGATTTTTGGTCAGCTCCCTATCTTACACTAACAAAGCAAGCTGCTTTTGGAAGGAACAAAAAAAACATGCATGGTGAAGACAAAGAGGAGGGAACTGCTTGGCAAATAATAAGCACACAGAGAGAAGAGAAAAGGTAGGTGAAGAGATTAAGCCTGCGGCTAGTAGGTTTTGCTAACACCTCTACTGGCATCAAGCCTACATAGTCTCTGTGGTGAATAGCTAAAACAAGAGCTCTGTAAACCAGTCTAGCTGATGGGAAGTAAAATCTTATCTGAAGCGACAGTTCATTCCCTTGTCCCTGGTCCCATGGGCTGTGAAATTAGCAGCCATTGTTCTTACATATTTCTATCACTGCAATGCTTTTGCTGTCTGTACACAGTCCATGAAGCTATTTTTTTTACATATCTTTTGGGAAAAGTTTTTGCAACTTAATTTTCACTGATTTTGTTTTCCTACAATGCTACTCTTTCCCTTCCCAAAATTATGTACATATTTTTGCACAGTACTTGCATTACCCATCATGGACAGCAAAACTAACTTAAAAATTCATTCTATAGTGAAGAAAAAAAAATCTGTGCTTTTGAACAGTTTAGAATTAAAGTTGCACATGCTTACTGACAATATAGTCTATTGTGTCTTTTAAAGGCATTTAGCATTCTAATTCCTCTCTGCTCCTCCTTACCCCCCCCCCCTTCTCCCTCACCTGTTCTCTGGCCATCTTTTGAACGCTGTCATGGATTCCCTTCATCAGCTTCCATTACAGCATTCCAATCTATGGGCCCACAACCTTCTCTGTGAATATGTACTTTCAAGAAACCCTGAAATTAGCTGATCCCTACAATCTGCTTCCCAGTATATTTCTTCCCATTCTGTTTCCTGTTTGAGATAGCCCCTTCACATGTCCCTGCTCTCTTACTATGCAGTAGAAAACAGGGCAAAGACATTATATGACTATGCATCCGTACAATGTCCCTCCTCTCGCCTACTGCACAGTGAGGAGAGATCCCACCTCTCCAGTTTCTAGGCATAACATCCCATTTTTACCCTACACTTTTGGCCGCCAGAACAGAAGTAATCACAGTGAGACCATATCAGCACTAGGAAGAGCAATACAGTTGTTTCTTTGCATCTGAGGTCCAAGTTTATCATTCTGAGGAAACAATCTAGCATTAATTCCACTGCGTCACTCTGTGTGCTCTGATAATGGTCTAAATGCAGGTGGGTAAAAACCTCCAGATTATTTTTAAATTCTCTACTTTCATCAGTTCCACTCTTCCACTGATGTTTCCACATCAGGACTGTTGTCTTTCAGCTGTCAGCAGCGAACCTCAACTGTCACACTTCTGCCCACCCAATTAGCCTTAGCAAGTTTTTTCTTAAACTCTTCCCTCCACCTTCCACTAAGTATCAATTTTTGAATTAGCAAGAAGGTATCAAACACTCCAGAGCATCTAGGAGAGACCCTTGTGGAAGGCCACTAATCATTTTTTACTGACATCATCCATAAAACCACAAATCTCTGATCTTCAACCGTGTTGCAGTCCAGTTCCTCATTATCAGTAGTACTCTCATCCCTGCAGTTCCCTTAGCCACCGTTTTGTGTGGCATAACATCAAATGCCTTGTTGAAATCCTGACAGAGTGTGGCTACCAGCATCCTAGATCCTGCTGAAGGCAGCAAGAAGCATTTCGGATGCTGGCAACACACTATTAAGTGCAAGAGGTTCTCCATCTGATTACAGCACCATTACATCCTATTAAGTGTAAGAGGTTTATCTGACTACAGAAATATTCTCCCCAACCTCAAACCGGGATCTTAAAGGTATCACTCACCTTCCTTAAACAACTCCAGTCTTGGCTAATCTACTGTCAACTTTCAGGGATACGATATTTTGGCACACTGACCTTGTGAACTGTTGAAACATGGCCCAAGCACTGTCTTATCAAACATCTCTCCATCTTCTACCTCCTTTGAAGAATCTTACTCCATGGATCTGAACTTCATAACTGACAAGCTTGCGATGTCATTTACTTAAAGTACCTAGATATAACAAAGGACCATACTGATGGGCATTCCATGGATGGAGTTTACTGTCTCCAGGATTAAGCATTTAACATTTTTGCCTGCAAGTTCCCCAACCCAGGGAGATATGTGCTCCTCTGACAGTAAAAGTCATCATGCCATGCTTAGATTTCATAATCAAATGCATTCACTATGCCCACCATTTTTGCCACTTCTACAGCTGGGATCGTGATCTTAACTACTGTTACTATGTTGTTCCTGTGTTAACATGTACTTTGCTCTTTTTTCCTTTGATAAATATCGCCAAATTCTACAAGAAAAGAAGGGGAAGACTCACTATGGGGACCTGTGAAGGATTCCTCTTCAAGCCCAGGAGGTGGGTCTTACTTTTACCAGAGACTCTGCCTGCAGGAATGGTCAGTGCCACTGCATTCTACAAGAAGATATATGCAACCCCCCTCATTCTTCAGAAAGTCAGAATCAGTTCTGACTAGTAGGGGCTTCCCTTGTGCAGTGACCCTCTGTTTCTAGGGGGGGCATGAGACCTGGAAGGTGTGCAACAGACTAACAACCCAAGGCTGCATCCTGGATTTTTTGAAAATCACCTTCCTCTCCTGACTAGAGTGCTTCCTTATCCACCAGGCACAATCAAATGAAATAACCCTTTAAATCATTCTGTTGCAGGTCACAGACACTTCATGACAAGCCCTTTATTCAGGTCTCCCCTTAAGAGTAACTAAACTGTTTGCGACGGGTTGAGAAGTAACCATAGAGCAAGTACACACCAGGGTCTGCTCCCTGTAATTAAGAGACTGAGTACTTGGTTCAACTCTTGGCAGAACCTGGAGTCGTGGGCATTTGCAAGTATGTCTACATCTCTTTGTGTGATGTAGTTTGTAAGAATTGCTACTCCCTCCCCGAAACAGATATCTCCATGTTATCCCCGGTCTTAACTGGAATTTATACATGAAGTCTGTGTTTGTTATGCCCCACCACTACTTTCAAAAGTGAGGCAAGCAGCCCCAGTTCCCCTTCTAGAGGAGGTCCGGTACTGTCTACCAAAGGTGCTTCAAGTTTAGTTGGACTACTAACACTTACCTCTCCCCTAGAAGTATCCCCTTCCAAGGAAATCCCAGTACCTTTCTCCTGCTGTGGGCTCAGATCCCAGGCCACTGCTTCCACCCAGCTTCCCCTTTGTACCAGCCATATCACCAACCCCAGAAGGAGGTGTAGGCCCTAGCTGGGTCTCCCCCCTTACTTCCTTACCTACCGGTTTGCCACCATGCACACAAGGCACAGTTAAGATCATTTGTATTAGGACATCAGCACGAATGTCCTCAGACACAGCAACCTGCTTACTGCCTTGCCCTCCTTCCCAGTCAAGACCCACCTAAGGCTCTTACTGGAGTGGACTGCCCAGGCAAGTATTGTTCCTGACTGACCACTACAGGTTTGACTATGGTTATATCTGAGGCTGTGTGTCCCTTTTGGCAATGACCCCCTTTCCTTTTACCAGGATAGGATACACACCTTTGTGACAGTTGGGTACAGCTGTTGCCTCTAAACAACCCACCACTGTTGTGCTAGTCTTGCTGGATGCTTCTTGAGAGCTTTGCCCCCCCCCCCGCCTTAATAGACAATGAGACTGTACATGCCCCATCTGATTACATTTAAAACATCTAACCCCGAAACCTAGACATGTATCTGAACCTGTGGCTTCCCCCCATGTCCCAGGGTAAGCTGCTGGGATGGCATTGTTTGCTCCCCATGCATTTCCTTATACCATTGTGGCATGCTGGGTCCTCCCCTCCTATGCACTGGTAACCTGCCAGTTAGGTAAAGGTCCCCTTTCCTCTCCCTCTCCTCAGCTGTATTATACTCGCAGTCTGCCACCCAAATCCACATGTCTCCCATCATATTGCTAAGGGTATGTTCCCTGACCAAAAGATCTGCAAGCTTTTCAGATGTGGTAACATTACATTCACTCATCCATCTATGAAAATAAGTGCTGATTTCTGCAATATACTCGGCCATACTTTCATTTGCCTTTCTCCTGCATTCTGTATTTTTTTTATATACAGTTCTAGAGTTAACTAATAACAAATAAGTAAACATCCTTTAACTTTGCCACAATTTAAACAGTCAACATCACTTGAGGTTAGAAACAGCATGCATTGCTTTATCCATGTGTAAGGGAGATAAAAACCTCACCTACTGCCCTTGGTCAATTTGGTGCTGAATACGCACCCTCTCAAAGCCCCTTAAAAATGAATCTACACTATCAACCTCCTTATAATGAGGAAAAAGTTGACTACTAACCTGGGCTTTTTGGGTGAAACTTTCTTCCTCCTCATAACTAACTTGCTTCTGCATAATAAAATCATCTCCTTTTCATGCTGACGTTTTTCACTCTCCTCTGCTTCCAGTTGTCGCATTCGCAGCCAAGCTGCTTCAAGTTCCATGTGCTCCATTTCCAGTGCCAGTCTCTGTAAATCCAGCTAGGCTGCAAAGTCCTTCTGACATGGGACAGACTGTCCCGATTTGGTTCCCTGCAGATTCTCTACTTGCTGCATGCACTCCTGCAGATTCGATCCATACTGGACTGTGCACAAAGCTGCGACCATCTCCTTCTTTGACATACTGGTTTGCTGCACTCCCCTAGCTTTACATGCCATTGCCAGCTGAGTCACTGACATTTTAGCATATGGTCAGCTCATCTTCTGCCTATTCCTAACTAATCTGACTAGAAAATAAAATAACTGCTGTGCACAACCAGACCTCTGTATATTTTACCTTGTGGCTGAGAGGGAGAACACACACCTTTGGTAACACAATTGTTTTAGGCTGAATACTCAGATTCTAGTTTTCACAACACTGGCCACCAAATGTGACAACCTTGTGGCAACTAATACTTCTAAATGTGAAGAAGATGCTGCTACCCAGTCTGTTTCAATGAATAATCCACAATATACAACCTTGGCACTACGAGCAGAGAGGAAGTGCGCTACTGTCCTGGGTCTGGGCTTCCAACCTCCACAACCAAATTAGACTGCACACTGTTCACTTACAGAGCCAAACCACTCTCCATAAACCAATGTCTCCCAGCACCCCTCTATCCACAGTAACTGCCTTTCCCTCAAAGTATTATTTTTCACATTCACACACATGCACACAATTTCCAGGGAAGGCTGCTGAATCCTCCAATTCCATACAGCTTCCTTCCTAGGCCGAGTAGTCTTGCTGCCACTCTGAAGAAAGTCAGAGACTTCCAGTTACTGGTATGTTCTGATTGTGCCACTTGATCTCTTTTACAGGTAGTTGGCAGATGCAGTCTCAAAGACGTGGTCCTTACAGTGTTGCTCCTCAGTGTAAATGGCCCCCTTCTTCTCAATTAAACAACAGTGCATAAGTACTCTTGTAATAAATACCAGTCGCAACAGCTTAGAGATAATTAAAATAGGTTTTACCTAAATAATAAAGGAAATAGCAGAAATACTAAATAAAATATACATAGGTTGTCACAAAGAATATTAAAGTACAATAAACACTGATAGAAAGCATACAGAAAAATCTAACTCCAGCTATCTTAAGTTTCGTAGCTAGCTGCTAAGAAGGAGCAGTGTGCCTTACAATGACTAGCTAATTTTCACAGATATGATGTTCTCACAGCAACTTAACACTAGTCTCTCAACATTTCATTAAGTCACAATTTTATACCAAAAGTCCTTGTGTGACTTCATTGTTGCTACGGATACTGGTTATAAATCAGCTAGCCCCACACCCATCACAACAGTATGAGTTTGACCCATTACCTTCAAATCTGTTTCTTCTTTACTTGCAGCCCAAATGGGTCTTAAAGTTTCACTGACTATTGCATTCCAATGCGGTTTCATCCTCGTCTGTTATCTTAGGAGAAGCTGCCATCCTGTGAACTAGCCCCTCATTCGGTCCTTTAAAATACAGTTTACTCCAGAGATTAGGAAGGTGCTGGGTTATAAATGTGTCTCTAATGATGTATTATTTAACTGCTGATGAAGATTTAGGTCCCTGGTTCTAATGCTGGTGGAGCCACTGGACCCAAAGATACTGGAGGTCATGGACAAGCAGGTCTCTAATGGCATATGGTCAGTGAGGGATCGACCCTCAAAAGTCTAAGATACTGAATACAGGAATAGAGCTTCCAGCCTCTCTTGATAGCGCAGAGATTTTGGATATGATTTATTTATTTATTTAGAAACCATTGGTGTCTTTCTAAGGGTTTTCAAAAGTTCAGTTAGAAAATCCCTTTGTACTCGATAACTGGTTAGATAAATGCTAAGTACAAGGGAGTGACTACCTCTTTAGACCTTGATGACATTCCTTTGACAATTAGCTGTCCTAAAAAAAATTATTTATTGATGATCACTGTCGAATGCTGGTCAAAAGATAGAGAGTCATCAACCCAAGTCCCAGACTACATTTTCATTCTGTAGCGGTGTGTTGTTTCTACAGTATGATGAAGGGAGGAGCTGTCTACCAAAAAAATGACAAAAATACACTTTGCAGCATTTTTTAGCCCATTTTTAGTGCGCCGGGAGTTCATTCTGGAAGATTTGGGTGTGAGTGAATTAACAACCTTCGGTTTACTGTCATCTGAAAATGTTTGTTAACCAGATGTCTTGGCTCTCTACTTAGGGGGGCATGAAAAATTAAGGTAAAAAAGGAGAGGCCCCAGAACTAGGCCCAGGAGACAGAGACACACTACTAGTAACTTTTTTTTTTTTTTACACTTTTTGACAAGACTGCCTGTACTCCTCCCATAGTTCTGGCCCTTCTGAGATGGAAGCTTGCTTGATAACCAAATTCAATGGGGTTCTGATGCACCTCCATCTGAAAGGGGTGTTGTGCAGGGGCATTGTTCCCTTTTGCCCTCACTCTCCTATAGTGCTCCTTACAAGGTATTTGTCTTCCACACAAACATTTCCCTTTTTACCTAAGCATAGGAAAATATTTTCTTCACAAATTTTATTCAAAATTGAAAGGAAAATCCCCAGAGGTGGTGCTTATCTACCTTAAACAGGATACAAGCCGACCACCAAATTACTGAAGACACAGTGTACTGCTGTTGAGCATTTCAATTCTAATTTGTGCACATCTCCTTTAATAAAAGTCCACCCTTTTGCTGGCTCAAATGTAAAGTGCTTATGGTAGTTATATACTGGCTGAATACCCAGTCCCTTATAACTTTAGGCTACTGCAACACTAATCTAAACAATGACATCCAGAGCTGCCTCTGCTAAAAGGGTGTGGTCAACTGCATTTCAGCCACTCCTCCCTTATTTTCTAATTAACCATTGGAAAGGTAGATGGGGGCATATGAATGCAGCCTAGGGAGATGGGGGCATATGAATACATAATAGGGAGATGGGGGCATACGAATGCAGAATTAGTCTTGCCTAAATGAAGAAGGTAGCATCCAAAGCCAAAAAATCCTTGTCTGGTACTCTTGAGAAAAATTTGTTTTGCTGCCTCTTGGTCAGATAGCCTAATAGCTCTACTTCTAGCACCCCCCCCACCAATTAGTGTATGGAAAAAGGTCTCTCTCAAACATCTGTTCACAAGATCTGCTGACGTCTGCACTGTTGAGAAAGGCTATATGAGGCCTGATACCAGAGCTACCTCCTATGCATTCAGTCACCCTGCACAGGGGATAAGAGTGATCCCCCTCCTTATTTAAGTATCATATTACTGTAACATTGTATGTTATCACATGCAGAATCCCAGTTTTCCAGACTAGACTGAAGGCTCTGGGTGCCGAAATTGTAACCATCAGTTTTAAAAAAAAAAAACTCCACAATGTATAGACGTACCCATTTAGGCATTACCATGCAAAATTCTAAACCTCTACACTCTCCTTCATATTCATAAAATCTAGACACACCAGCTTTGTCAGTTGTATAGAAGGGTAAGCTTTGACTATGGCCCAGGTGATCTGAGTTTGATTAACAGGCTGGGCACGGTGCACACAAGACAGATAGGTGTGCTTATATGGGATTTGGGAGTGTGTGCTGTGCAGAGTTCTTGCTGCAGGTAGAACTTACAGGAAAACATCTCACCAGGCTGGATATGTGGAATGACTAGGAAGTGGACTGATGTAAATGATCTGTGGTGGGAACATCCGAGCCACCAATCACTGCCCAGCCAGCTGAGCTGTATACAATCAGTATGCTGAGAGGAAAGACAGGGATAGTTAACTGGCCATTGTATACTTGAGAAGGTGAGAAGGGTTCACTTGGTACCAGGGTTATGCTTGCGGACTGTGTGGCAGCAGCAGTGAAATGCTTTGGGGCGGCTCAGGTACAGGTTTTGATACTATAACTACGGTCCTGTAGTCCATCGAGTCCTTAAACATTGGGCTACAGTCATTTGATCTTTTGTTAGGGGAAGGACTCCCACCCCTCCCCCCGAGGGACCTCCTCAAATATGCTGGTTTACTTTAAAATTGTAGGCTGTATGCTTGACTTGGGATATTTAAAATCCACTGGTTATGAGTAATGCTTCCCCATTCTCACAAAAAAGATCCACAGAGGAAGGTTGAACTGTGTGTAACGGAACGGGGGTAGGCTGAGTCAGACATTCCTTCTGAGGGGTCACATAACTAATGGTCCTCAGGTTTCTCCTTAGACTTTGCTTGACATTCTTTTCTGTACTTGGCTTTCTTGTTGGGTTTGCAATTGTTCTGCATGGGTAAGGGAAAAATGTGACCTGGAGGGGTATAATTCCTACTGAACTTGGGTGCTTGGGAATAAAAAATATGCTTAGGCAACATTATAGACATTTCCTTTTAAACCCAGTTTCACAGATACATTTTGACCTGAGGATTCAAACAGGAGTCCCTTATGAAGCAGCACATGTAGGAGCTTCATCTTCACGTGAGATGGCAGGGGCTGTATTCTTAGCCAGGCATGCCTTAAAAGAACTGACCCTGTTGCTACTGCACTGCATGATTCATCATCTGCCATAAATCCCCACTTTCTAGAAAGATTTGCAACTGGGGATGAGAGATCACAAATCTAGCACTTCCTATCTTAGGTCCTTATCTGCAATCTCTTCTGCCTTGGACCTCATCTTATCAAGCAGATACTGCTGGCAATTTAACTTATGGGTCTTTCAGTTTAATGAGTTTAACTCTCTGAAACCCAGGGTACCACAGGCATAGGTTTTCTCCCAAAGCTGTCAAGTACCCTATTTGCCCTGTGGTTTGGAATGTTTTTTCTGTATGGAGCTGAACAGCATCCCTTGCTGGAATCCATTGATACCACAGCTAGATCAGCCAGAGAATTCTTATAAAGGAACTTGTGGAAATCCCTTATCTGGTAAAATCAGATCCTGAGAGAAGTGGGAAGGCAGTCTACCACAGCTGCAATGGGGAATGCATCCTCCAGGACATCTATGATTACAGGAACACCTAACATCTTTGGATCTGGAGGGTTCACGAAAATTCTATATCTTAGTTGGGCCGGAGACGTTTCTTTGGACTCTCAGAACTCGACCCTCATCTTATGAAGGGTGTCTCTAAAGGAGAGATCCTCAAATGGTAAAGGCAGAGGATAAAGTGCCCTTGGTGTTGCACTCATACAGACATAAGAGAAATCTGACACACATATGCCAGATGGACTTCCTAAAGATCATAAAGTCCTGAAATCAGTTGGGACAAACCAGTGATAAAGCCTAGGACAAGGCCCAGCCTGTGGATCAGCTTGGCCTAAGCAAAGGCAATCTAGCAGATACTTTATGCCTCAGTTTTTCCCATGTGAACCACTTTCACAGTATCTGTGAGGACAGGTGACAAAGACCTGCACTCAGTCTCTGGGCACTATCTTCCAAAGGGCAAGTGGATACTGCCCTACACTTGGCTAACCAAAAACTGGGTGCAAACAGCCTCAGCCAGACTCTTAGCTGGCTGATGTCTTCAGTAGTTTTGGTACGGAAGGTCTTGTCAGGAACTGAAGGCATGATGGCCTACGCAATGGTCACACCAGAGGACTCTGCTGAAACCAACGCTGGAGTTGTGAGCTATTAAAGTGTTTCACCAAGTTCAGTGTTGCCAGACCAAGGGAAATGGTCAGCACTGCTCAGGTTGTCCTCAGTTTCCAACCTCCTATGATGTCCATTTTTAAGTACACTTCTGAGAAATTCTTGGTGGGCTTGGACAATGCTATAGTGAGATGGGATGAGGCATGCTTCCGCGTGTGATTTGTGTGCTCCCAGAGAGACAGTCTTCCTGACTACCCTCAGGTTAAACCTAGAACAGAATGGGCAGCTGTCCACATATTGTTCCAAGCCCAAGAAGAATGCGCGCACGATCAATCTTTATGTATTACATTTTTACCAGAATCTGTACAATTATTTTTCTTTTCATTTACTTCAATATCAAACTCAGTATCACTAACACCATACACAAATACAAGGATTCCCCTTTGGGGTACTAATCCTTCTCTAGAAGTAGGTTGAACTGTCATACTGGCAACACTTACACACTACATGACTAGGATACCTATTTCCAATTGCATTTTATCGAACATGCCATTAGAACCATTCTGACTGAGATCGCATTATGGTACAGATTAGGATATTCGTCCTTTCCCCACTGTAGTGCGATCTCAGAGTTGTTATATATAATCAGCAGGAGTTTGATGAATGGCATTTTCAATGAAATGCCATTCAATGATCCGATCATTTGATACAGACCCACATACAATTGTATTGAACACTGTGGCAAAAAAGATAAAGAAAATTCCTCTGTTACAACTCCACTGTCCTGACAGCCATGTGAAAAGGAGCCAGCAGAGGCCACTGAGGGAAGATACTGCGGAAGTCAGGCTGGTTGCTGGGCTAGCTGCAGGTAGGATATCCCATTAACAAGGTCCGCAACAGAGAATAGTGAGATGAACATCTGCATTTCTCTCAGAGAAATTCCAGCCTTGGAAGTGGTATATTTAGGTACCAGGGGTGTAGAGGAAAGATGCCACATTATGATATAGGGGAGAACCAGCCCCCCCCCAATGCTTAAAAGAGTTGTTCTACTTAAATTACTATGACAGTAAAATTGGCGGTGGAAGGTCAGGTAGGTCATAAAACTTTGCTGTGGGAAATTTATCAGGAGTAAGTTATACTAAATCCAAAAATGTTATAATGAGCATTACGACTGCAATCTATAAAAGGGGAGGCAGAATTCAGCAGAGTTCAAGCGAGAAGTCAATTATTCTGAAAAAACTTTGAACAGACAAGGTGATCTATTGATATTGTAGATGGAAAACTGCTTAGAAGGAAAAAACTGTTCAAATTAAATCTTTTTTCAATACTGTGCTGAAAACCAAAACTGTTAATGTTGTCAGAAATCCTGAAGTATGCAGAACTATCCACAAATGTCTAAGGTGTCCTAAAGATGCACAGTCACTGGAGGATGTTAAGACACTAATGATGCCTGCTTGCATGTTCCTGTTCAAATAGACCACAGACAGTTTCTCACATTCAAAGTGGTAAATTCCCATACGAGTTCACTTCACTCTCCTCTGGTTTCCCAGTCTGCATCAAATCCATGCCTCCAATGTTTCCCCACCTGAGACTACCCTTATCAGAATAATGGTCTGATATAGCCTCCTACAGCAGATGAGATCTTAAAAGTTCCAAACCTAATGGTACAATGTTTTCAGTGTCTTGGAATCTCCCTGAATGAAGAGAGGTCCACATTAGATGTTACTCAATAGAAGCTTTTTCCCAGGGACCATTTTAGATCTACAGAAAGTATAATGTGCAGGGTACTTAAGTAAAGTACTAAATGTAGACTGCCATGTGGGGGTCTCCAAAATATTTTGTGCATTAACACTTTTAGAGTAAGATGCTGTGGTTGCTCCAGCTGCCTGGTAAAACCTGTTCTAATACAGCAAGGTAAAGATTTCTGTACACAGCAAATGGCAATACAGTGGGATAACCACTTAAAATAAGTAAAAGCCTTTTGTTACAGGTAATACTCTTCCTTTCTTAAAATAAACAAAACATGATCTGACTCTATGAAGGTGCAAGTTTTTACTTTGAAAGTATATGCTCTTCTGTACATTACGAAGTTGGATAAGCATATTACGTTTAATTAAAAGATGCCCCCATTCTGTTAATTAGGGGTAAAAGAATGGCAGCTGGAATGATTTTTGAGAGAATACGCAGACCATCTTGGGTCTAAATAAGAATCCCTCATTTTTCAGAGACAACATTTCATAATAGAAAACTATAAAGAAACAGCCTGCATTTCTAAAATCCTTCTCTCTTTAGGTTACTGCAGTGAGAAAAACAGTTTCCTAACAAAGGAACTGCACTTAGAAGAAGTCAAGTATGTCAGCTGGTTCAAAGTAAAATCAGCATGACACTCAGATGCCAGACAGAATGACATAAGTTTTTTATAAACAGAATTGCTGTTGCTACGTGAGCAAAGGACGACAGAGACGTGTCTTGTTGGACAAAGATAGATTACATTCAAACATAATTAAGTAATGTACCCTTTGTACATACGAATAACTCAAGGAGTCTACTCACTAGGAATGAGTCCAAAATAAAATCTGCTCCACGTTTAAGGCAAGACTTCAGTGTATTACATCTTCTGGCCTCCTTTATGGTGCTTAGTACCTGAACGGAACGGGAGTTACATTGAGGTGCAAAAAGGATCTAATAAGTAATTTTGATGTTAGACTTATGGTGCACCAGACAAAGTTTAACCTGTAAACTAGACTTCTTGCCTAGTCAACAAGTTGGGATAGACATTACTGTTTAAAACACTGTGAATAACTGACAAGTAGGGACAAATGTCAAAAAATTAGCAAATCCTGTTACCTATATACTAATGCCATACTTGTGCTTTTGCTTTAATGCCCTCATTTATTCATCTGTCACACAGTGTGCACACTACTACCTCTTCTCAGGCATTTCATTTCTATCACCTCTAGCTTCCTCAACTGCTCTGCCTTCACTGCCCATATTTCTCTATCCTGCAGTAGTACAGGTCACACCACTGTTTTGTACACCTTACTTATCAGCTTCTTTAGGATTCTTTTGTCACACACTACCCCGACACTCACTCAGTTGGATGCAGCCTCTCTGATTCTGTCTTCAACCTCCTCATTCAGACTTCCCTTCTCAACTACCTCCCTTATAGGTATGATCCATTTTCCCTTCTATCGCATTTTTCAGTTTCTTCTGATTTCCACATTTACTGCCATTACAACTGCCTTATCTGTACTCAGTTTCATCCAATGTGCCTTCAGTTTTAAATTCCATTAGCCTAGCACTTGCTGAAGTTCTGCATAAAGCAACTTCAACCTGCCTGCTAATAAAGTCCATCACCAATATGAACAGCAGTAGGCTACAGCTGAACTCTGATGAACACCCATTCCCACTAGAGACCCCCTTTAAGTCCGAACACTGTCCATACTTGTGTCATTAGAATCAGTGGAGGTTATTGTACAAGGATCAAATGTTTCTGGGACTTCAAAACATTGAAGGACTGACCAAATCAGCTTTCTTGGAAGCAAAATATTATTCAAAAAATAATGACTGTGGGCATAGACAGTAAGATGTAGGCAGTGAAAATGTCAAAGTTCCTCTAGTCCTGTACAAAGGCCAGTCATACTATTAGCAGTTAGAGGAAGAGTTGCAGCTGGCAATAAAGAAGAGTTTAAGGAATTTCATTTGGGAAGGGAAATGAGTCACAGTAAAGTGGGATAAATTGATTATTCCTACAGAACAAGGTGGACTAGGATTACCTGATCTGAAGGGAAACTTTAAATCTACACAATTGGAGACCAATTATACATGCACACATACACACACAAACCATAAGTAGAGGGAAATAGATCAATGTGGAAAAGGATGATGGTAGAACACAACAGAGGTATGAGAAAAGCAGAGAGAAAGGTTTTTGGAAACAAGCTCTTAAGGAGAACAGCAATAATTGTATGGAATACTCTATTTACAGTAAACTCTCAGTTAACCAGAACTCAAGCAACCAGAAACAAAAATGAAGAAATACAGTTCAATTTTCATGTGTTGCACTTTCTGCCTCCCTTGCAGAAGCATACCTTATGTTTTTAGAGTTTTAAAAAGGAAGACGGGAATAAATTCCCTCTCTCCCCAACCTAAGAACAAGTCAAACCAAACAAATAGTACAGGGTACAGTATTAGTCAGGCCTATTTTTAATAGTAACTCTCAAGCAGCCAGAAAATAAGAAGTTAGGTACTCACCATAGCATTCCATGTTTGTTGTCCATCTCGCCTATATTCTTGCTGGCTGGGTTCAGAACAGAGCATCAGTTCCAACTGGGCCCAATACAAAACCTTGAGAGCTTCCACTGGCTCGAGGCTAATCCCTATCCCATGATGCATAGGGTAAGATACCCAGATCTTGTTTTCTTATTTACTCCTTACTCCAAAAACCAACATAACTATATATATATATATATATATATATATATATATATATATATATATATATACATATATATATACATATATACATACACACACACACACACACACACACAAATAAGATTATCCGCCCAGTCCTCCAGGAACGAAGGAGGGGGAAGGTGGGTGGGAGGCAAGAATATAAGAGAGATGGACAACAAATATGGAACGTTATGGTGAGTACATAACTTCTTAATGTTATGTTGTCCAATCTCGCCTTAATTCTTGCTGGTTGGGACAGCGTCCCTAGCACCGTCATCCTAGGGTGGCTAAGGAAAACAGACTAATACAGTGGATCCAAAGGAAGACCTGTTCCGGGAGGCCACGTCTACTTTGCAATGAGTAATAAAGGTATGAGGTCTCACCCATGTGGCAGCTGCACAAATAGCGTCCATAGAAGTTGAGCCTGAAAAGCAGAGGACACCGAGACCGCTCTTGTGACTGGCCTTTCACTTTACTCAGTAATTGTCTGTTAATTGCTGTATGAGAAGGAAATGCAGTCTGTAAGCCATTTAGACAAAGTTACTTTAGAAACCACAAAGCTTTATTCCACATGAAGTTGAAGCGCTTTTCGTCTACCTTGCAAATTTGGTAGACTTCATCAAATTTGCAAGGTAGATGAAAAGCGCTTCACCTTCATTTGCAATAAAGCTTTGTGGTTTATTCATTTGTGCACTGGAGCCGTTATTTTATTTATTTTGTTTGTTTGGTCTGTGTCTTTGCTTCTTTAGAAACCAGCAATTCTTTCCTTTTGTCTGAAAAGGAAACAAAAATCTGGTCAGACTTTCTGAAATCTTTGGCCCTATGCAAGCAGAAGCATAGCTGTCTGTGTACATGTAATTGATGCAATTTATATTCTGCCTTGTTGCTACAGTCGGAGAAAGAACACTGGCAATTCAATAGATTGATTTTAGATTGTTTTCTGAACAGACTTTCGGTAAGAAAGAGGGATTAGATTTTAAGGATACTCTGTCTTTGTGAAATACTATATAAGGAGGGTGTACAGAGAGAGCTTGGAGTTTTGACACCTGTCTGGCATTGGTAATGGCTACTAAGAAAAGAGTTTTCTATGACAAGAACTTTATATCACAAGAAGATGCAGGTTCAAAGGGTGGCAAGACTAAGGCAGATGGAACAAAATTTAGGTCCCAAGGGGCTGGAGGTTCTCTGATTGGGGGTCTTAGTAAGAAGGTACCTTTAAAAAAGGCCTTGCATAACCTGTGGGACATTATAGACATTCCATCTCCCCAGTATGGAAATTAGAAATGTCTGCTAGTTGCAATCTAATGGTAGCTGCTGCTGCACCTTCATCAAAAAGTTTGGAGAGAAATTCTAGAACTGCTGTGATAGGAGCTGTAAAAGGTTCTATTATTGTGCCTAGCAGCCCAGTAAGAAAATCTTTTCCATTCACTTAAATACAGTTTCTTCGTAGACTGTTTGTGGGAAGAAACCAAGATATGTACAATTGCAGGGGAAAAATCGTAATACCTGGCTATACGTGGAATTGGAGCAGCCATGCTGTCAAGTTGTGGGTCAGGATGGACGTCTGGAACGTTCCTGATGAGTGGTGTAAAAGGTCTGGAACAGGGTCCAGAATCCACAGTTCCTCCAGGAGACGGGCCCAGAGAAAAAGGAACCAAATTTGTCGAGGCCAGTAAAGTGCAATGAGTATCATAGTGCTGTTGAACGTGCTGGCTTTCTGAAATACTGTGGGTATTAAGGGGAAGGGTGGAAAGGTATATAGAAGTCCCGGGGGCCACTCGTGAACATGTGCATCCCTTGGCGACTTCCCCGAGGAGGGGGGGTGAGGCCAAAGTAATTGCTGCATTTGGCGTTCATGGAGGTGGCAAAAAGGTCACAGTAAGGCTGGCCCCATTTCTGGAAGATCTCTTCCGCAATTTCTAGCTTCGGGGACCACTTGTGAGGCAACAGAATCGCTCTTCTGAGTTTGTCTGCTATCACACTGGATTTGCCCAGGATATTCGTTGCTATCAGAAAACGATGAGAAGCGACAGCCCATTGCCACATCCACTGTGCCTCTCAACATATGGGATATGATTTAGTTCCTTCCCTGTTGTTTATGTACCACACTACTGACATGTTTGTCTGTCTGAATTGCAACCGTTCATATCGGAGGAAAGTCCTGGAATGCATACAGCACCTCTCTCATCTCTGGGACACTGATGTGCAAGTGGTTCTCGTGTTCTTGCCATAAGCCTTGGACAGTCATTCCCAGATAATGCCCCACCCCACCTGGGAAGTATCCGTGGTCAGTACTGCTGTCGGTTGTGGAAATACAAACGACCAGACTAAGGACAACTGTTTTGTTTGCAGCCACCAGAGAAGATCCTTCTTGCATGAATCCGTAATGATTATCTGATGTGACAGAGGTAGATCTTGCATGGATCCATTGGGCAAAGAGTAATCACTGTAGGACCCTCATATGCAGCCATGCTAGAGAAACTGGAAGGATTGCCGCTACCATGGTACCCAAAACCTGTAACACATACCTTTCAACCTTTCTTTTTGACATCAAGATCCTGATTTGACAGTGAAGGGACTGAATTCTCTCGGGGGGAAGTTTTGCCACCATTTCTGTTGAATCCAATTCTGCACCTAAGAAAGTAATTTGCTGTGAAGGCGACAAGGCAGACTTTTTGAAATTTATTGTAATGCCTAGCTTGGTGCAAAATATTGTTTCATCCCTCGCTTGCAGTAGTAGATGCTTGGTGGTGGCAGTCAGGAGCCAGTCATCTAGGTATGGAAACACACAGAATCCTAGATGTCTCAAGTGAGCCGTAATCACTGCCATGCACTTGGTGAACACTCTCTGGGGGCTGTAGTGAGACCAAAGGGTAGGGCTCGAAACTGGTAATGACTGGCTCCCAGCTGAAACCGCAAGTGTCTCCAGGATTGCCTGTCCATCTTTATATGGTAGTACACATCCTGGAGATCTATCAAGCATATCCAATTGTCTTTCCCAAGAAAGGGGAATATAGACTGCAGTGTCACCATACAGAACTTTGAATTTTTTTACAGATCTGTTCAATTTGCTGAGATCCAAAATGGGTCTCCAGTCCCCTGTCTTTTTTGGAACGAAAAAGAACCCTGAGTAAGTTCCAGATCCAATTTGGTCTGCGGGGACCTCCTGGATGACTCCTTTTTCTACCAACTTGTGTATCTTTGAAGTTGTGTCGTCCCTCTGACCTGGTGGGGTGTCTGGAATGGACTGAATTATGGGCATGGGGGTGGAAAAGAGAATGTAATAACCTCTGGATATATGACTGACTGTATCCATTTGTCTTGAATGATGTCAAGCCAGGCATTTGGGTACAGTAACAAGCGTACCCAGACTGCCTCCAGGGAAGAGCAGGCAGGCCC
The DNA here is from genome assembly GCF_019279795.1 of Protopterus annectens. Classification (NCBI taxonomy): domain Eukaryota; kingdom Metazoa; phylum Chordata; order Ceratodontiformes; family Protopteridae; genus Protopterus; species Protopterus annectens. Next base: position 681,173,391 of record NC_056745.1, on the reverse strand, counting down.
TCCTTTCAGGAGCGCTGGAAAGGCCTGCCAGAGAATGTATCTCTGTCACCCTGATTCTGCAGATCCCCAATGCCACGAGGTCGTCACCTTCCATTGTTACTTCCCCCTCTGCCCCTGGGGAAGTTTCACCACGTGTGTCAGAAAAACCATTTTGGGATTTGCGGAACCACATCTTCCCACCTTTCTGACCTTTGGGATATGGTCTAGATGGGGGGGGGGGGGCGGACTCCAATGGCGGACAAGGTTTTTCCTTCCTGTTCATACCTGGTCAAAGTTTCTTTCACCTTTGGTCCAAAAAGGGATGAACCATCAAAGGGGGCATTGGTGAAGGAAGACTTGAAGGGTTCAGCAAAATTGCACAGACACATCCAGGAATGTCTCTTCAAGGAAATTCCTGTAGCTGCTGGTCTGCTCGCACCATCAGCTGCATATGAAATCAGTCTCATGGAGGAGTTGACAACTGAGTTGAGGGTGGAGAGCTGTGAGGAAAAGTACAGTTTTGTACCTACCATAAATGTAGATGTCCGAACTGGATAGCATCTGCAGTCATAACAAGTGGGTTGTCCTGTCGTCAGGCAGCCCTGCAGTCGGCCGGATTCCAAAGTCCGGGTCCGGCTTCGGCTGATGTCGCACTCCATCCGACGTCATCTCTGTTGGTCTTCGGGTATAAAAGCATCAGCCGACGCCATTTTCCTCAGTGCTTCTTGCCCCAGATGCCAGTAGCCCTCTTGCAGGCTAAAATTTGGATAGATGCCAATGTTTCCAAATAGATAGAGGTAAACACAACAATAAGCATATATGTACATATATACAAACAAATACACCATAAAAGACTACCCCCCAACAGCTAGCTATTAGGAGGGTAAACACCCTAGGAGTACCACAGAGGGAAGGAGGGAGGTAATCCTGACTGCAGATGCTATCCAGTTCGACATCTACATTTATGGTAGGTACAAAACTGTACTATGTCCTTCATGGATGCATCTGCAGTCATAACAAGTGGGTAGAATACCATAGCCAACTAGGGGAGGAGGATAAAAGTAGATTATGGTGTGTTTAGGATCCCTTGCAGTACAGCAGTGGCAAACCCTGCTCGGGATCTGGAATATAGAGGCAAATTATAATGCTTGGCAAATGTATGCACGGAGGTCCAAGTAGCCGCCTCAATAATGTCTTTGGTTGCCACTCCTCGTAAGAAGGCTGTGGTAGTGGCTGTTGCCCTTGTAGAATGAGGTCTTATGTTCTGTGGAATTGGTTTTCCATGGAAGGAGTAACAGTATCGTATGCAATTTCCTATCCATTTGGAGATTGTCTGTTTGGAAATAGCTTTTCCTTCCCTTCCTGTTGCATAAGCTACAAAAGTTGGTCAGTCTTTCTGCTATTTTTGTTCTGTCCAAGTAGTAGCGTAGCTGTCTATGTACATCCAAGGTATGCAGTATTCTTTCCCCTCTGTTTTGTGGGTTGGGAAAGAAGGTAGGTAGGTGGATTGCCTGGTTTAAAGACACTCTGGATACCACCTTGGCCATAAATGTAGGATTAGTCCTCATGGACACTCTATCTTGGTGGAAGATTAGGAAGGGTTGCACTGCCATTAAGGCCTGTAGTTCTGAAACCCTCCTTGCTGAAGTAATTGCCAGTAGGAAAGCAGTTTTCCATGACAGGTGTTGTAGGTCTGCTGTTGCTGCTGGTTCAAAGGGTGATAGTGTCAACTTTTCTAGCACAAAGTTTAAATCCCAAGCTGGTAATGGTGGTTTCCTTGGAGGTTTTACATTCTTGATTCCTCTGAGGAACTGCCTGAGCAAAGGGTGCTAAGAAACAGGTGGATCAAAGCTGTATTCTGCTGAAATAGCTGATGCATGTATCTTGATGGAGGAGTAGGACAGTCCTGAATGAAGAAGTTCGGCCAGATACTCCAGAATGTTAGGCATATCTATGTTTGACACATCTTTACCTCTTTCCGTACTCCAAATGACAAACCTTTTCCATTTTCCAGCATAGTTCCTTCTTGTTGAAGGTCTGCGTGCTTCAAGAATAATGTCTTTAACTCTTTGGGAAAAGTTCTGGATTAGCTGCTGCTATGTGATGTTCCATGCAGTCAGTTGCAGCGTTTTTAGGTTTGGATGTATGATGCTGTAGTTGTTCTGAGTTAACATCAAAGGCATCAGGGTATTGGCCACATATTGTTCCGAGACATGCTCTTCAGTAGTGGGTACCAGTGTTGTCTTGGCCAGTTTGGAGCTATCAGGATTATCCTTGGACGTTCTTCCCTGATTTTTAGCAGTACCTTGTGTATCAAAGGAAGAGGTGGGAATGCATATGCTGTTAGGCCTTTCCAGTTGAAGGAGAGTGAGTCCACTTTCCATGCTAGTGGGTGGAATGTCCTTGTGCAGAATTTTTTGAGCTGGTGATTGAGAGGTGATGCGAATAGGTCTATCTGTGGCATTCCCCATTTCTTCGAGATGGTCTTGAAGATGTCCGGGTGCAGCTTCCATTCGTGAGCATCCGAAGTGGTTCTGCTTAATATGTCTGCTAGAGTATTGTCTTTCCCCGGTACAACTATTGCCTGTAACTGAATGTTGTAGCTGAGTGCCAGGGTCCACAGCTCCAAGGTCATTCTGCATAGGGGGTATGAATGAGTGCCTCCTGTTTGTTGATGTACCACATGACTGTGGTGTTGTCTGTCCTTATCATCAACTGGCCCTCTTTGAGAAATGGTTTGAACTTTTGGATTGCCAGTTTTACTGCCAGCATTTCTTTTAGATTGATGTGCAGGTGAAGTTGATCCTGTGTCCACAATCCTTGCACGCATTTGTCCAGCATGTGGGCCCCCATCCTAGGTCTGAAGCGTCTGTTGTGATGGTCTGGCTTGGTTGACATCTGCGAAAGGGTAGGCCTGGGTTTGACTGGCATGCCTGAGCCCACCATAGGAACTCCTGTTTTAAGCATGGAATTAGTGGGATTTCTGTTTCTAGACTGTGTCTGTGTTGGGACCATAAATTCTTTAGGTACCACTGTAGTTTCCTCATATGTAGTCTGGCAAATGGGACCAAGATTATGCATGATGCCATGAAGCCCAAGGTCTGCAGAACTTTTCTTGCTGTTAACTTGTTCAGTTTTGTTAGTGCCAAGAAGTAAAGAGGAAGTTCTTTTGTTTTCTGTAGTCAGGAATGCCATTTGTTGTACTGTGTCCAATTCCGCGCCCAAGAATGTCCTTGTTTGGGATGGTATCAGCCTTGACTTTTGTAAATTGACTGTGTATCCCAGCCCTTGTAGCAAGTAAATGACCCTTTGTAAATCTGTTGTCAGCTTGCTTTTGTTGTCCCCTTGTAGCAGGCAGTCGTCCAGGTATGGGTAAATTTGAATTCCCTGTAGTCTGCAATGGGCGATTACTGATGCCAGGCATTTTGTGAATACTCTGGGCGCAGTAGATAAGCCAAAGGGCAAATCTGAGAATTGATAGTGCTCTGATCCTGCAAGAAATCTGAGGTATCTTCTGCAGATTGGTCGAATGGGGACGTGCAGGTATGCCTCCTTGAGATCTAGAGTTACCAGCCAAGACTCCTTGCCCAGCATGGGAAGAAGCTGCTGTAGGGTAAGCATTTTGAATTTTGGGACAATGATGTATGTATTTAAGGTGGACAGGTCGAGAATTGGTCTCCAACTTTTTCCTTTCTTGGAACTAGGAATAGTCTGGAGTAGAACCCTTTCCTTGTTCTGCTGTTGGCACTCTTTCCACAGCTCTCATGTTTGCTAACTCCATTATCTGGCGTAGAGCCTCTGTTTTTGATTTGGAGGTAGATTTGGCATTCCTCTTTGACTGGTAAAGTGTGGAAGTGAAACCGTAACCTTGATCTATGGTTTGTAAAATCCACTTGTCTTTTGTTATGTAGTGCCAGTTTTTGAAAATAAGGTTAACTTTCCGCCTAGAGGAGCTGCTATTTGTTCCCTGGTAGGCGGATTTAGGATTAAGTCACTGTGGTTGTGCTGATGTAGTGGCAGTGGCTGTGTCTGTGCCTCTGTTGTTACCTTGCCACTGTCGTCCTCTGTAGGCACCTCCTCTGGATTGGTTTCTGCCTCTGGAACGTCTATTCCTGCCCCTTTGAAATTTTGTGGAGTCAGGAAAGGACCAATTTTTGCAGGCCAGTTCCTGCTAAACCTTGGGGGTTGAACCTGTAAGAAATCTTTAACAGTTTGAACAGATTTTGCCTTTTCTTCCATTTTCTTCATAACCTGCTGGGCAGGTGTACCAAACAAACTTGTCTTGTCCATAGGAGCATCTAGCAACTTAGCTTTAACATGATCCGGTAAAGCTTGTTCCTTTAGCCATGCATGCCTTCTTATCACTGTGCCTGTCATGGCTGATCTAAATGAAGCCTCCAGTGCATCATAGCCACATTTTAAGGAATGGTTGCTAACCTGTTGTATGTTATTTACCATCTCTAATACATATTTCTTATCAAGAGATTCATCAGTGGTTAGTTTTTAGTTAACTGATCAAGCATAAACTCTTGGTATTGTATCATGTGAAACTGACAGTTTAAAGCTCTAGCTGAAAGAGTAGCTGAAGTGTAGACCTTTTTACCCCATCTGTCTAGTGACCTTGCTTCCCTTTCAGAAGGAATAGGGTTTTAGCTGTGGTCGTGCTACTGCCTTGGGACCCTGGGATATAGTTTCTGGGTCTGCAAGTGGGGCCTTGTAAAGGTGGTGATGAGTATCTGGCACCCTGTAAAATCTGTCTGGTTTGGCAGGGGCTGGGGTAAAGAATCTGGAGCGGAGCAAACATCATTGAAAGCATCATCCACCACAGAGAGAACAGGAGGTATAGCTAAGGGCCTGTGCTGTGGGAGGTGCAGAAAGGTCCTAAGTCTTTTCTGGAGTCTGAAAATCCTGTTGCTGCCATTGGAACTGTTCTCGCATGGCATGCAAGGTTTCCAAAGGAGAATTCTTCTGGTGGGGAAGCAGCTGGAATGGATTCTTCAGCATCAGAATCTTCAAAATTGGAGAAGTGAGCCTCAGGCTGGTCAGTTATGTCTGATTCATCAGCAGAATCATCAGAAGACACTGGCTCAGGGGGCTCTGCCCTAGGTCTCTTCTCTGGGGCTGAGAGGCCCTGTCTGGGTGAGATTGAGATCCTCTAATTAAAGAAATTAAATCTTCTGCCAAAGAAAGCATTTGAGAACTAGAAGAGGGCCTGGATGTGGAGGGTTTAACAGGCACTGTTTTAGTAGTCTTGGCTGCTTTAGCCCTGGCGAAGGCCTTAATGGACATGGCAGCTGGAGGCCTAGCAGCACCACGTGCTGGGGTAGAGACATCCAAGGGGATGGTGTCTGATAAGTCAACCACCGTAGTGGGTAAAATTTCTGAGGTCGATTCAAGAGTTGTAGCAGGGGCCTCAGTTGTAAGAATAGGTTCATCTGTACTTTGAGCAGTTTTCTCGGTTTTAACCGAGACACTCGCGGTTTGCTTTACCGTGGTTTCGGCCGAAACCGCGGACCGTGAGTGTCGGTCTTTATCTTTGCGTTTTTTTGGGGTAGTCGGAGGATCCGACGGCATAATGTACGCAAAATCAGAACCGAAAAGCTGTTCTGCAAACTCCGACCGACGCCTGCGTGCCGGTTGAAAGAGGCACAGGCGAACAGGCTGCTACGTCGTGGGCTGGGCCTAAACAAGGCAGACAGTAAGAGTGGAAATCTTTATGAGGTATTTGTTTCCCACAGGTTAAACAATTGTTAACTTTTTCTGACATCGGCTGAGGCAAGAAAGAGTCCCCAACGGGGTACTAAGCTTTAGAAGTCTTCGAAGTAGTATTCGGTAGAAGTAATCTCTGGATCCGACCGACCGGCACTTGCGAACAGCTTCTGCTTCGGGCGCCACGCGGCAAGAAAGACTGAGGAAAATGGCGTCGGCTGATGCTTTTATACCCGAAGACCAACAGAGATGACGTCGGATGGAGTGCGACATCAGCTGAAGCCGGACCCGGACTTTGGAATCCGGCCGACTGCAGGGCTGCCTGACGACAGGACAACCCACTTGTTATGACTGCAGATGCATCCATGAAGGACATCTATCTGTGATCCTCGAAGCTACAGTGCCGTGAAAAGCATCTCCTAGCTCTTTGAGGAGATCCCGTTGAAGCCTCATAAAATGGCTCAAGTAATTCAGCAACCGCATAGCAAAGGCCTCTGATGAGAAGGCACACGTTCCATATCTGTCCATAGTCCGTGACTATTAGGAGGACAAACAGATGAGGAGGTATCCGATAACTCCTCCTTAGTGGCTACCACCACCACCATCACATCTACAGGGACGTCTTTGGTTAGGAACTCTTTCTCAGTGGGGGCAGTGATAAATTTATTGGGCCTCTAAGGAACAGGCTCCGCTGCATCAGGGGAAGTCCAGGCCTTATGAGATATAACGTTCATCAATTGGCCGTAAGGGGGAGAAACCAGGAGGTGGCAGGGCGAGACCCAAAAGCCTCCAGGTACACCGATTCATCCTCTGAAGGGTTGATGGACTACCAGCCACCCCTCTCTTTCAGGATCTCAAGGATGTCAGCAAAGGAGACATCTTCAGAGGGGGACCGTGGAGACCCTTCTGAATCATCCATATTGGTATCTGACGTGACAGACTCAGGGGAGTCTATGTGCTTCCTCTTGCACAGACTCTTCTGAAGGACTTCCTCAGAGAGGTACTCTGGTGAAGTTTTGGAGGAGACTATGCCGCCCGCAGGGGTTTCCTGAGGCTCCAGGTATCTATGCTTGGAAGGAAGACATGATGATGAGATCAACACTGGCTCCTGGGTGGAAAGAAAAACTGGGCCCGAGAGAGGAGCTATCTGGGGTGACAGCACTCTCGCCATCAGTTCAAAAGCCCCCTTTCTCTGCTCTGAAGAGATCCCCTGCTCCGGAGAGGCAGAGGACTGGTTCCAAGGCATAACAGGTGGCTCTGATGCAGATGTAGGAGCAGAACTCAACCTCATCGAGGCACCGAGGGGTACAGTCAGAGACTCTTCCAAATTCGATGGACCCAAAACCGGAGCAGATGCCGGAACAGACTATCCTAAAGGAGGTCTTGGTTTCGACGATACCACTACTATCAGACCCACAGTCTCTGGCTCTGAAACCACAAGCGGGGTCAGAGGAGGAATTGGAGATGGTGCCTTGGACAGACCCGATTCCTATGGGGTCGGTGACAATAAAAATTTTGCCAGTGCCGGTGTTCGAAGCAATCTTTTCACCACCCACTCCACATCATCAGATGAGCTCCTGGAGGAATGGGAGGATAAGGAAGGAGCCCTAGCCCTCTCCAGAATGAGTGATCTCAATATAAGAGTGACCATCTCCAGGACTGGAGACAGTCTCCTAGTCGGTAACTCTACCGGCTCCGTGGACACAGGTGGAGCCGAAGAGGTTGACTCAGATCTGTCGGAGCTGAGGGCCCTTGGTTCCAAAGCAATTTTATTTTAGGCGGCTCCACTGCTGGGGCCTCAATGGCAGATCTTTTGGACCCTCCAGTGTGTGAAGTAGTAGGAAAAGTAGGTTTTGAGCTCGGAGAACCCTCCAAAGATTCCTAGAAAGGACCTTCCAGCAAACCTCTGAGCATTAAAGTACAGTTTTGTACCTACCATAAATGTAGATGTTCGAAGATCCACATTGCTGCAGTCCTTACACTTGGGTAGTCCGCTGTCCTCGGTCGGCCCGAATATCAAAGTATTAGGCTGACGTCGGTCAAGGCGCTTAAGACTGACATCAGGACGTCAGGGTACAAATGCGCATGACCGACGTCATATCCTCAGTCTTTTCTTGCCCCAGATGTCAGAAGACCCTAAACAGAAAGGTCAAAACCAAAAGACAGCAAAACAACCAACCACCCTTGTACTAACCATATGTACAATATATACAATATTCACAATATGTACAACCCAAACCCCACAACCGCCTCTAACTACAGAGGGGAAGGAGGGAGGGTAAATTGGACTGCAGCAATGTGGATCTTCGAACATCTACATTTATGGTAGGTACAAAACTGTACTATGTTCTTCATCTCACATTGCTGCAGTCCTTACACTTGGGTAGAATCCCAAAGCAGAGATAAGGGAGGATGGCAAAACTATAAAGCAGTAGGAGCTGCCAAAATGCCCTGTAAAATTGCAGTGGCAAAACCAGCCCTCGATTTAGAGTAAAGAGGAAGGTGATAATGCTTAGAGAAAGTATGCACTAAACTCCAAGTAGCTGCCTCCAAAATATCTTTAGTTGCCACCCCCCTTAAAAAAGCTGTAGAAGTGGCAGTAGCCCTAGTGGAATGAGGCCTAATCCCAGCTGGAATCTCCTTACCATGATGGGAATAACAGAAAGCAATACAAAACCCAATCCACTTAGAAATAGTTTGTTTGGACACAGGCTTGCCCTGAGAACCCAAAGCAACAGAAACAAATAACTGCTGAGACTGCCTGAACCCTTTAGTTCTGCTCAAATAATATCGCAACTGCCTGTGTATATCCAAAGTGTGCAAAATCTTTTCCCCTTTATTTTGGGGGTTTGCATAAAAAGTAGGCAAATGAATAGTTTGGTTTAAAGCCACACTAGAAACCACTTTAGGCATAAAGGAAGGGTTAGTACGCAAAGATACCCTATCCTTATGGAAAATCAAGAAAGGCTCAACTGCCATAAGGGCCTGTAATTCAGAAACCCTTCTCGCAGAGGTAATGGCCAACAAAAGCAGTCTTCCATGATAAATATTTCAACTCAGCAGTAGCTGCAGGCTCAAAAGGTTGTAGAGTGAGTTTCTCCAACACAAAATTGAGATCCCAGGCAGGAGTAGGAGCTCTCGTGGGGTCTTATATTCTTTGCCCCTCTAAGGAATTGCTTAAACAAAGGATGAGAAAACAATGGTGCGTCACAGTCATAGTGAGCAGAAATTGCTGCAGCATGAACCTTAATAGAAGAGAAGGACAAACCCTTGTCCAGTAACTCAGTAAGATATTGAAGAGCCACACTTAAATTAGGCTTAGCAACATCAAATTCCTTTGCTGTACTCCAAAATAAAAATCTCTTCCATTTATCTGCGTACACTTTCCTCGTACTAGGCCTTCTGGCCTCCAAAATAACATTCAAAACTTGCTGTGGAAGCTGAGACCCTCCAGGGTTTAAAACAGAATATGCCAGGCTGTCAGGTGAAGAGAGTGAAGTTTGACATTGAGTAAATGACTGTTCTCCTGAGACAACAGGTGTGGAATCGAAGGCAAAGGCCATGGAGGCTCCCGTACCAGACTTCTCAGTAATGGGTACCAGTGCTGTCGAGGCCAATCTGGAGCTATTAAAATCATCTTTGGCTTGTCCTGTCTGACCTTCAGGAGTACCTTTGGGAGGAGAGGCAGAGGTGGAAAGGCATACACATGAAGACTGTTCCATTTGAATGAAAGAGCATCCACTTTCCAAGCTGTGGGATGAAACCTTTTTGTGCAAAACTTTGGCAGCTGGTAGTTTAGTGGAGAAGCGAACAGATCTATGTCTGGAGTTCCCCATAACACTGTCAATTTCTGAAATACACGAGGATCCAATTTCCACTCGTGGGGATCCATAATTTTCCTGCTCAACACATCTGCTAAGGAGTTCTGTGCTCCCGGCAGAAACCTTGCCTGAAGATTTAGCTGTAAACTGAGAGCAGTCTCCCACAAAATCATTGCTTGTCTGCATAGAGGATAAGAATGTGTTCCCCTTGCTTGTTGATGTACCACATGACAGTTGTGTTGTCTGTTAGAATCAACACCTGCCCTGGAAGAAGTAAATCCTTGAAAGCTATTAATGCAATTGGACTGCTAACATCTCCTTCAAGTTGATATGTAGATGTTGAAGTCTGGCAGGCCACGTGTCTTGTACCCACTTTCCATTTAGATGAGCTCCCCAAGCTTTGTCTGAGGCATCTGTCGTTAGAATCTGACTCGCCTCTGGCCGGGTCACAGAGAGTCCCTTGTTTAGGTGACATTCCTGAGCCCACCACAAAAATTCCTTTTGAATGCAAGGTATTATCTGAATGACAGTGTCCATATCTTGGCAGTGCTGTGTCCATACATTTTGAGATACCACTGTAGCTTCCTCATATGCAGTTTGGCATTGGGAAGCACCAGAATACAAGATGCCATGAACCCCAAGGCTTGAAGGACTGTCCTTGCAGTCAGCCTGGACTGATGAGACAATTGATGGAAGTAAAGAGAAAGATTCTTTTGTTTGTCCGGGGTCAAAAGGCCATCTGGGATGCTGTATTCAGTCTCACACCCAGAAAGCACATGTCCTGAGAGGGTACTAGACTGGACTTTATTTCGTTCACAGAATACCCCAGGCATCTTAGCACTGCTATCACATATTGCAAATGATGAAGAAGTTCGTCCTTTCCTTGGGCCAGAATCAGGCAATCGTCCAAATAAGGATAGATCTGTATTCCTCTTAGCCTGAAGAAAGCTATCACTGGAGCCAGAACCTTCGTGAACACTCTGGGCAGTAGATAAGCCAAAGGGCAATGCAGAGAACTGATAATGAGAAGTCCCAGTCCGAAAACGCAGATACTTCCTGCAACTTTGCCTGATAGGAACATGAAGGTAAGCCTCCTTGAGATCCAGAGTCACCATCCAGTGATCTTTGCCCAGCAGAGGTAAAAGCTGTTGTAACGTCAACATTTTGAACTTGGGAATGTCCAGATAAGTGTTGAAGATAGATAAATCCAAAATTGGTCTCCACGTGTTCCCCTTCTTTGGTACTAGGAACAGGCGAGAATAAAATCCTAGGCCCACTTCTGGCAGAGGGACCGGTTGTATGGCCCCTATTTGGAGCAGCTGAGAAATTTGTTTGAGAGCCTCTATTCTTTGCTGAGGAGGAACGTCCGGCATGCCTTTGAAAGGAGGCAAGGTATGGAAATAAAACCTGTAACCTTGGTGTATGATATCCAATACCCATTTGTCTTGGGTAATCAAACCCCAATTTTCCCTGAAGAGTGCCAACCTTCCTCCCAAAGGTGCTGCCAGGCAAGAAGGATCTGGCAGCTGAAAAGGTAGGTCATTGGGCCTGTTTACGAAAGGACTGGCCCCTGCCCTCACCTGAAGATTGTGCAGGAGAACTCCCTGTTCTAGGTCTGAAGGAGCTCTGAGCTCTGCCCCTACCACGTCTAGATCTACCCCTAGACTGTGAATCATAAGAAGGGTCGTCCACCCCTTAGCAGGCCAATTCCTACTAAACTTCGGAGGCTGGACTTGCAAAAAATCTTTAACAGTCTGCATAGACTTAGCCTTGTCTTCCATTTTCTTCAAGACGGACTCCACAGGTGAACCAAACAACACATCAGACTGTAAAGGAGCATCCAAAATCCTTGTCTTAACATGTTCAGATAAATTCTGATCCCTCAGCCAGGCGTGCCTGCGAAGAACTGACCCAGTGGCAGCGACCCTAGACGAGGCCTGTATAGCATCAAAACCACATTGTAAAGAATGCTTACCCACCTGTTCAGAGACATGTACCAAATCTTGTAATTCCTTACACTCAATGCCTTCCGCCAGAGCATCTACCTTAGACTTCAGTTGAGAAAGAAGATAGTTTTGATATTTCAACATGTGAAACTGGCAATTCAAAGCCCTCATAGCTAAGGTGGAAGAAGTATAGACTTTCTTTCCCCATCTATCCAAAGCTCTGGCCTCTTTATGTGGAGGAACCGGATTTTTTTACAACAGAGGCCTTGACACCCTTAGGTCCCTGACTAACAGTTTCTGGGTCCGCCCTAGGACTCTTATAAAGATATTTATGAGCCTCAGGCACCCTATAATACCTATCCGGTTTAACAGGAGCAGGAGGCAAAGAATCAGGATTAAGTGAAGCCTCCGCAAACACATCTTCCACAACATCCAGAACAGGAGGTATAGCCAAAGGCCTATGCTGGGGTAAAAGCAAAAATTCCCTAAGCCTTTTCCTGGAATCAGAGAAGTCCTGACCTTCCCACTTAAAATGTTCCCTCATGGAATGAAGAGTTTCTGAAAAAGAAAAATCCTCTGGAGGAGAAGCAGAAGGAGTGGAATCATCTGCATCAGAATCAGAATAAGGAGAATACTCCTGCAAGTCTTCAGCCGAAGACTCTGAAACATCTGAAGCCTGCTCAAAACTCCCCAACTCTGGTTCCACCCTAGGCCTCTTATCTGGGGGGGGGCAAAGAACCTCTAATCAAAGTAATTAAATCTTCTGCCATTTTAAGCATGTGCTTCTTGGGCACAGATCCTGAAGAACTAGGAGTGACACCAACAGAAGCTAAACCTGGCCTGCCTCTGGGAGAAGCCTTAGAAACAGAAGGAGAGGGCCTAACCACCCTAGGAAGGGAGGGAGTACAGTAACCTGAGAAGCCCCTTCAGCCTGACCTGCCTCCTGAGAGGCCACATCCTGCAATAACAAAGTCTCCCCCTGGGACTCCAGAGAAGCCTCTGGCGGAACCACCGGTTCCACTGACGCCTCTAAAGAACCGGCGTCCGTGCACGACTCTTCTTGCCGGGCTTAGCTGCTTGTCTTTGCGCTTCTTGAAGAAGCGGGCGCCGGAGCATCCGACGGCATGTTATAATTGCATCGCTTCCCAAAGACCAACCTGGCACAATCTAACCTTCGCTTAATAGTGCGCTTATTGAACCTAGCACAAAAGCGACACCCAACAACGTCGTGCTCAGGCCCCAAACAAGGAATACACAAAGTATGATAATCTCTATGCGGTATCTGTTTCCCACAAGAAATACAGTTATTCACTTTTTCTGACATCCGGTAAACCACTGAGGCAAGAAAAACTAAAATATTCCCCACGGGTACTTAGCCAACTTTGACTCTGTCTGAAACTCCGAATTCGAAAATTTCAGAACGCCGAACGGCACTTGCAACGCTGCTTCTGCATCGGACCATGCGGCAAAAAAGACTGAGGATATGACGTCGGTCATGCGCATTTGTACCCTGACGTCCTGATGTCAGTCTTAAGCGCCTTGACCGACGTCAGCCTAATACTTTGATATTCGGGCCGACCGAGGACAGCGGACTACCCAAGTGTAAGGACTGCAGCAATGTGAGATGAAGAACATCTTACTTTTACGTTCTTGATGAACCCTACTACTAAAACTATGACAAATCATACAGGGGTCTTGCAAATGGATGGCACCAAGACAATACACACAGCTAGTGTGCCCATCCGTGAGAGACATTTTCCGAGTACACTGATCACACTTTTTGAACCCTGATTGCCTTGGTTATTTTTGTTCCTTTTCTTTTTCTTTAGGCATGTTTGCATCCAAGAACTAGTCTACTAAGAAAAATATGCACTAACAAAAGTAGTCTATATTAAACTGACACTCTTAAGCTAGGTAAACAGTAAAATAGTACCAAAAAACAGCTCTAACATACAGCAGAGCCTCTAACAACTATAACAGACAAGAAAAATAAAATAAAATATATATATATATATATATATATATATATATATATATACATAAGCAGATAACTTCAGCATTTGTAAAGGCTGTAAATGCCAAGAAAAAAGAGCTTAGCCAACTATTTAAACACACCAATATGCTCCAATAACAAAACTATCCACATGTAACTGAAGCTAGAAAGAATCCACCAACGTAAACGGAGTCTCTCAAGAAAGGACAACACACACGGAGAAGCGGAGTGGCCCTCTAAGTTAAATGGGCAGCTGAGAGCCCTCTAACTTAAACGGGTCTTGCAAAAAGAATAAGGGGAAATTGGACCAAAAAACAAAGAAAAGGGGATAATTAGGAACTATTGCACAGATAGGGAAGATGTTTTTCCAGAGAATTAGTAGAAAAAGATAAATTCAACTACTTAGCCAACGAGCCATCCAGAAGACATCCCGGTCGCTTGAGCGGTAAACGAGATCTAGGTATCTTATCCTATGCATCATGGGATAGGGTTTAGCCTCGAGCCAGTGGAAGCTCTCGAGCTTTTGTATTAGGCTGAGCCAGAACCGATGTTCGGTTCTGAACCCAACCAGCAAGAATTAAGGCGAGATTGGACAACATAACATCTACAGTTATCCGGCATCTACCAATCCCCAAGGGTGCTGGTTAACCGAGTGTTTACTGTATAAAACTGGTAGACAATATTATAAAGACTAAACCAATGAGGGAGTAAAGAAAGGAGAGGCTGTCAATAGGAACGCATACAACCACGAGTACAGAAAACAGGTAAGACATGGCAGGAAGTTCACTGTAATAAATTAACAAAAGAACTATACTACTGAAAGCAAAAGAACGGAAGGGGAAAGTGACAACAGAATGAACCCAAGCAGGTATATGACCCGCAGGTAACAGTGGGATTGACAGAACACAGACAGAGAGAGGACAGAATGAAAGACCAGCTCTGGTAAGATTTTCATTTGAACTAAGAACAGAAAACGTCATCAAGAAAGGAATAATTTGCAAGGCATATAAAATACTGCATGACAACTATAAGAATGAATCAGAAGAGATAGACCGTGAAGAAAGATTTAAAAAAAAATTACAAAGAACAATGGGAGGAAATTTGTAAGGCCCCATAATATGCTGCAAAGTCCCAATGATTCATAAAAACTTGCATATTAATGTCTGCATTGGCACTTTCACATGCAAGTTAGAAGAGTTGAAGCGTTGAAGTGAAGAACAGAGGAAATTGGAAGCATATTTTCTGTAGACGTGTAGAGTTAAATGGGTTTAAAGACTTCTTGCAAAATGTCCTGATGCCATTACTGGGGAGCATATTAACCAAGATGATGATGCTAGTGAGTTGGAGTCAAGACTTTAAAAATACTAAGGTATATTAAAGCCTTACATTTAATTTATTAAACATCCTTATTGAAGGTAGCGTTGTCGCCTCACAGTTAGACGTTGCCCGTTCGATTCTCAGAGCGTCTTCTGTGTGGTGACATGCGTGAATGGGCGTTCCTTCCACGTCTCTCACTCTCTTCCCCTACCTCTCTCTGTCTCTCTCACATCTCACTCTCAGTCTCCTTCTCTCTTCCCCAGCCTCACTCTCCCTCTCTCTTCCCAGCCTCACTCTCCCTCTCTTCCCAACCTTACTCTCTCTCTCTTCCCTGTCTCTCTCCCTCACTCTCTCTCTCTTCCCAGTCTCCCTCTCCCTCACTCTCTCTCTCTTCCCAGTCTCCCTCTCCCTCTTCCCGCTCTCTTCCCAGTCTCCCTCTCCCTCTTCCCGCTCTCTTCCCCGTCTCACTCTCCCTCTCTCTTCCCCATCTCACTCTCCCTCGCTCTCTTCCCCGTCTCGCTCTCCCTCGCTCTCTTCCCCGTCTCGCTCTCCCTCGCTCTCTTCCCCGTCTCGCTCTCCCTCGCTCTCTTCCCCGTCTCACTCTCCCTCGCGCTCTCCCTGTCTCACTTTCCCCTCGCGCTCTCTCCCATCTTATTCTCCCTGTCTCTTCCCGTTTGCCCATCTCACTCTCCATCTCTCTCTGTCTCTCACTCTCCCCCATTCTCACTCTCCATCTCACTCCCCATCTCTCTCCCATCTCACCCCCGATCTCTCTCGCTCACCCGTCTCACTCTCACTACTTCTCCCCATCTCACTCTCCCTCTCTCACTCGCCCAGTCTCACTCTCCCTGTCCCGCTCTCTCTCGCTCCCCCATTTCACTCTCCCTCTCTCACTCCCCATCTAACTCTCCCTCTCTCTCGCTCCCTGTCTCACTCTCCCTCTCTCTCGCTCCCTGTCTCACTCTTCCCCCCCTCTTGCTCCATCTCACCCCCCCCCCTTGCTCCATCTCACTCTCCCTCTCTCTTGCTCCACAGTCTCTCCCTCTCCCCATCTCTCCCTTCCCCATCTCACTCCCTCTCTCTCATCCCAGTCTCACTCATCTTAGTCTCACTCTCCCTTCCCCCATCTCACTCTCCATCTCTCCCCATCTTCGTCTCCCTCTCTCCCCATCTCACTCTCCCTTTTTCTCCCTCCCGTCTCACTCTCCCTCTCTCTTCCCCATCTCTCACTCCCTCTCTCCCAGTCTCTCACTCCCTCTCTCCCAGTCTCTCACTCCCTCTCTCCCAGTCTCTCACTCCCTCTCTGTCACACTCTCCATTTCCTCTTTTCCCCATCTCACTCGCTCTCTTCCCCATCTTGCGCACTCTCTCTTTCCCGTCTCACTCCCTCCTCTTCCCCTCTCACCCCTCTCTCTCCTTCCCACCTCACTCTCCCTCTCTGTCCCCACCTCACTCTCCCTCTCTGTCCCCACCTCACTCTCCCTCTCTGTCCCCACCTCACTCTCCCTCTCTGTCCCCACCTCACTCTCCCTCTCTGTCCCCATCTCACTCTCCCTCTCTGTCCCCATCTCACTCTCCTCTCTGTCCGCTCTCTCTGTGCTCTCTGTCCCCATCTCACTCTCCCTCTGTCCCCATCTCTCCCTCTCCCTCTGTCCCCATCTCTCTCCCTCTGTCCCCATCTCACTCTCCCTCTGTCCCCATCTCACTCTCCCTCTCTCTCTCTCCCTCTCTCTCTCTCCCTATCTCACTCTCCCTCACTCTTCCCCTCACTCCTCTCTCCTCTCCCCTCTCTCTTCCCCCTCTCACTCTCCCTCTCTCTCTTCCCCTTCTCAGTCTCCCTCTCTCTCCATCCCTCACTCTCTCCCACCTCACTACGGTCTCTCTCTCTCCCTTCTGTGACTCACTCTCCCTCTCTCGCTTCATCTCACTCTCCATCTCTCCATATCTTACTCTACCTCTCTCCCCGTCTCACTCTCCCTCTCGCTTCCCCGTCTCACTCTCCAACTCTTTCCCCATCTCACTCTCCTTCTCACATCCCCCATCTCTCACTCCCTCTCTCTCCATCTCGGTCTCTCTCTCCCTGTCTCCCTCTCTCTCCAACTCGGTCTCTCTCTCCTGGTCTCACTCTGATTCTCCCACACTCGCTCTCCTTCTCACATCCCCCATCTCACACTCCCTCTCTCTCCCTCCCCCGGTCTCACTCTGACTCTCTCACACTCACTCTCTCACACTCACTCTAACTCTCCCCGTCTCACTCTCAGTCTGTCTCTCTCTCCCCGTCTCACTCTGTCTCTCTCCATCTTTCTCCATCCATCGCACTTCACATCTCTCTCTCTCTCTCCCATCTCACTCTACATCCCTCACTCTCTCCCATCTCACTCCTGTCTCTCTCTCTTCCCCGTCTCACTCTCACTCACTCTCCCCATCTCACTCTCCCTCGGTCTCTCTCCATTTCTTTCTCCACCCATCACACTCCTCATCTATCTCTCCATCTCACTCCACATCCCTTACTCTCTTCTCTTGCCCATCTCTCGCTTCACCTGCCCCTCTCCCTCTCTCCCTGTCCCTATCCATCTCTCCCTCTCTCCCTGTCCCTCTCTCCCTCTATCCATTTCTCTCTCCCCCTCTCCCAGTCCCTCTCTCTCCTTCCCATCTCAATTTCCCCCTCTCTTCCCCATCTCAGTCTCCCCCCCTCTCTTCTCCATCTCACTTCCCCCTCTCACTCACTCCCTCTCTCCTCGTCTCCCTCTCCCTCTCTCTTTTCCCCATCTCACTCTCCCTCTCTCTTTTCCCCATCTCACTCTCTCTTCACAGTCTCTCTCCCCCAGTCTCACCCTCTCGCTCCTTGTCTCACTCTCACCCCCATCTTACTCCCCATCTCTCTCTCTCTCCCAGTCTCACTTCCCATCTCTCTGCCTCTCTCACCCATCTCATTCCTCATCTGTCTCTTTCTCTCTCTCCCCTCGTCTGACTCCCCCATCTCTCTCTTCCCCAGCTCACTCTTCCTTTCTCTTCCCCATCGCACTCTCCCTCTCTCCCCTTCTCTCTCTCTTCCCCATCTCCCTCTCCCTCCCTCTCTCTTCCCTGTCTCCCTCTCCCCCTCTCTCTTCCCCATCTCCCTCCCTCTTTTCCCAGTCTCTCTCCCACCCTCTCTCTTCCCAGTCTCTCTCCCAGTCTCTCTCCCTCCCTTCCCCATCTCTCTCGTCCCTCTCTCTTCCCCATCTCTCTCTCGTCCCTCTTCCCAATCTCCCTCTCCCTCTCTCTCTCTTCCCAATCTCCCTCTCCCTCTCTCTTCCCATCTCCCTTCTCTCTTCCCCATCTCCCTCTCTCTTCCCCATCTCCCTCTCCCTCTCTCTTCCCCATCTCCCTCTCCCTCTCTCTTCCCCATCTCCCTCTCCCTCTCTCTTCCCCATCTCCCTCCTCTCTTCCCATCTCCCTCTCCTCTCTCTTCCCATCTCCCTCTCCTCTCTCTTCCCCATCTCTCTCGTCCCTCTCTCTTCCCATCTCCTCTCCCTCTCTCTTCCCCATCTCCCTCTCCTCTCTCCCCATCTCCTCTCTCTCTCTCCCCCATCTCCTCTCCTCTCTCTCCCCCATCTCCCTCTCCCTCCTCTCTCTTCCCCATCTCCTCTCTCTCTTCCCAGTCTCTCTCCCTCGCTCTTCCCCCATCTCCCTCTCCCTTCCCCATCTCCCTCTCCCTTCCCCATCTCCCTCTCCTTCCCCATCTCCCTTCCCCATCTCACTCTCCCTTCCCCATCTCCCTCTCCTTCCCCATCTGACTTCTCTTCCCCATCTCCTCTCTCTTCCCCATCTCCCTCTTCCTCCTCTTCTCCATCTCCCTCCCTCTTCCCCATCTCCCTCTCCCTTCCCCATGTGCCTCTCCCTCCCTCTTCTCCCTCTCCCTCTTCTCCCTCCATCGCCTCTCCTTCCTCTTCTCCCTCCATCTCCATCTCCCCTCCTTCCCTCGTCCCCATCTCCCTCTCCTTCCCTCGTCCCCATCTCCCTCTCTATCCCTCTCTCTTCCCCATCTCCCTCTCTATCCCTCTCTCTTTCCCATCTCCTTCTCTATCCCTATCTTCCCCATCTCACTCTCCCCCATCTCACTCTCCCTCTCTCTTCCCCATCTCACTCTCCCCCATCTCACTCTCCCTTCTCTCTTCCACATCTCACACTCCCCCATCTCCCTCTCCCTCTCTCTTCCCCATCTCACTCTCCCTCTCTCTTCCCCATCTCCCTCGTCCATTTCCCCCTCTCTCTTTTCCGTCTCCCTCTCCCCCCATCACCCTCTCCCCGTCTCCCTCTCCCACCTCTCACTCTCCCTCTCTCTCTCTCTCTTCCCCCATGTCACGCTCCCTCTCTCCCAGTCTCACTGTCCCTCCCTCTCTCCCCATCTCACTCTCCATCTTGCTCTCTCTCTTCCCAGTCTTCCCCTCACTCACTTTTCCCCGTCTCCCTCTGTCTTCTCCAACTCCCTCTCTTCCCCCGGCTCAGTCTTCCTCTCTCTCACTGTCTCACTCTCCCTCTCTTCCCCCTCTCACTCTCCCCCTCTCTTCCCAGTCTCATTCTCCCCCTCTCTATCTCTTCCCCATCTCTCTCCCCCTCTCTCTTCCCAGTCTCATTCTCGCCCTCTCTATCTCTTCCCGCCTCACCTCCCCTCTCTCTCTTCCCCATCTCACTCTCTCCCTCTCTCTCTTCCCAGTCTCACTCTCCCCGCTCTCACTTCCCAGTCTCACTCTCCCTTCTCTCTCTCTTCCCCGTCTCAATCTTCCTCTCTCTTCCCAGTCTCTTTCTCCCTCTCTCTTCCCCGTCTCTCTCCTCTCCCTCTCTTCCCCATCTCCCTCTCCCTCTCTTCCCTGTCTCACTCTCTTTCACTCTCCTTCTCTCTCTTCCCAGTCTCCCTCTCCCCAGTCTCCCTCTCCCTCCCGCTCTCTTCTGTCGTCTCACTCTCTTTCCCCATCTCACTCACTTTCTCTCTCTTTCCCCGTCTCACTCACTTTCTCTCTCCTTCCCAGTCTCACTCACTTTCTCTCTCTTTCCCTGTCTCATTCTCCCCATCTCACTCTCCCCCATCTCACTCTCCCCCCTCTCTCCCTTCCCCATCTCACTCCCCCCCCCTCTCTTCCGTGTCTCTCTCCTCCTTTCTTTCCCTGTCTCACTCTCCCTGGCTCTCTCTTCCCCATCTCCCTCTCTCTTCCCCCTCTCCCTCTCCCTCTCTTCCTCATCACCCTCTCCATCTCTCTCTATCCCACTCTCCAACTCTCCCTGTCTCACTCTCCCAACTCTCTCTCCCCTCCACGTCTCACTCTCCCCTCTCTCTCCCTTCCATGTCACTCTCCCTTCTCTTTCTCTCTCCCCATCTCACTCTGTCTCACTCTCTCTTCCATCTTCACCTCACTCTTGCGCTCTCTTCCGTCTTCACCTCACTCTCTCTCCCCTGTCTTCCCCTCACTCTCTGTCTTCCCTGTCTCCCTCTCCCTCCCTCTCTTCCCCGTCTCACTCTCCCTCTCTCTTGCTCAGCCTCACTCTCCCCCTCTCTCCTCGTCTCACTCCCCACCTCTCTCCCCACTCTCCCTCTCTCCCCGTCTCCTCTCCCTCTTTTTCCCATCCTCTCCTCTTCCATGTCTCTCACTTCCCCGCCTTCCTCTCTCTCACTTCCACATCTCCCTCTACCTCTCTACTCCCTCTCTCTTCCTTACCCGTCTCCCTCTCTCTCTCTTCCACAGCTTCCTCTCTTACCCATCTTCCTCGCCCTTCCTCTCTCTCTCTTCCTAGTCTCCCTCTTCCTCTCTTCCCTGTCTCACTCTCCCCCTCTCTCTTACCAGTCTTCCTCTCCCCATCTCCCTCTTCCCCGTCTCACTCTCCCCCCGTCTCTCTCTCTGTCTCACTCTCCCTCTCCTCAGTCTCCCTTTCTCTTCCCTCGTCTGTCTCACTCTCTCTCCCAGTCTCGCTCTTCCCCATCTCACTCTCCCTCTCTCCCTTCCCTATTCACTCTCCCCCTCTCTTCCCCATCTCTCCGTCTCTTTTCCCCAGTCTCACTCTCTCTCTTCCCTGTCTCTCTCACACTCTCTTTTCCTCGTCTCCCTCTCCCTCCCCATGTCACTCTCCCTCACTCTCTTCCCCATCTAACTCTCCTACGCTCTTCCCCACCTCACTCTCCCCCCTCTCTATTCCCCGTCTCACTCTCCCCCTCTCTCTTCCCCATCTCACTTTCCCCCTCTCTCACTTCCCCGTCTCTCCCCCTCTCTCACTTACCCGTCTCATCCCCAGTCTCTCTCACTTACCCGTCTCATCCCCAGTTTCTCCCCCTTCTCCAGTCTCTCTCCCTCTTCCCAGTCTCTCTCTCCCTCTCGCTCTTCCCAGTCTCCCTCTCTCCCAGTCTCTCTTCCCAGTCTCCCTCTTTCGCCCCCCAATCTCATTCTCTCTTTCCCCATCTCACTCTCCCTCTCTGACTTCCCTCATCTCACGCTCACCCCGTCTCACTCCCCATCTTTCTCTCCCCGTCTCACTCCCCAACTCTCTCTCCCCATCTCACTCCCAGTCTTTCCCCATCTATCTCCCTCACTCGTCTCATTCCCCATCTCTCTCTCTTCCCTGTCTGACTCCCCCATCTCTCTCCCTCGTCTCACTCTCCCTCGCCCTTCCCCGTCTCACTCTCCCTCGCCCTTCCCCGTGTCTCACTCTCCCTCGCCCTTCCCCGTGTCTCACTCTCCCTCGCCTTTCCCCGTGTCTCACTCTCCCTCGCCCTTCCACAACTCCATCTCCATCTTTCTCTTCCAAGTCTCACTCTCCCTCTCTCCGTCTCACTCGCCCTCTCTTTCTTCTTCATCTCACTCTCCCCACTCGCCCTCTTTCGTCTACCTCATCTCCATCTCTCTTCTTCCTTGTCTTCCTCTCTCTCTGTCCCACCATCTCCCTCGCCCTCCCTCTCTTCCCCATTTCCCCGTCTCTCTCTCTTCCCAGTCTCATTCTCCCCCTCTCTTCCCTCTCTCTTCCCCGGCTCACCCCCCCCTCTCTCTTCCCGGCTCACCCCCTCTCTTCCCGGCTCACCTCCCTCTCTCTTCCCCAGCTCACCTCCCCTCTCTCTCTCCCTCTCACTCCCTCTCTCTCCCCGGCTCCTCCCCTCTCTCTCCCCAGCTCTCTCTCCCTCCTCTCTCCCTCTCTCTCTCCTCTCTCTCTCCCCGGCTCCTCCCCCTCTCTTTCCCCGGCTCACTCCCCCCTTCTCTCTTTCCCCGGCTCACTCCCCCCTTCTCTCTTTCCCCGGCTCACTCCCTCTCTCTCCCCGTCCCCAGCTCTCTCCCACTCTCTCTCCCCACTCTCCTCTCTCTCCACCCATCTCGCTCTCCCTATCTCACGCTCCCATCTCTCTCACCCCATCTCATTCTCCAGCTCTCTCTCCCTCTCCCCCCCATCCCACTTTCTCCATCTCTATCACACGCGCACTCACATGTACACACACAAACACAGACTTACACACTTACTCCCCGAAATGTGAACGAACACCTGATTAATCCAAATTTCTCCTCCATTTTAGCTTGTAGAAGTCCTCTGTTTCCTTGCTAGTCTTACTCTGACTGGTTCTGGTTGCCAGACAAAATGCAAAAACGCACACAATGCCAGAAAGACACTAATTGGATTTCGGTAATCTAGAACAGACTTACTACGGGGTGCACAAAGACAAAATACTGCCACAAAATGCCATTGTACTCCAGGATCCAGGCAAGTCTCAAATGGCTGGACTACAGGCATGACTCTAAACTCACCGTTACTATTCAGGACTTGAGAATCAGGATTACGAAGGATTCGGGAACACAACCTCCAGGTACGCAGCAGTCACCTACAAGGGAAGTAAGAGGGGAAAAAATTGACTTCAGCTGTATTTAAGAGGAATTAAGCAGCCCGTCAAATAAAGCTACAGCCAACAGTACTGAAGTCTGGTCAGGTCACCAACCTCCATTCCCTCCCCCATGCTTGTAAGTCAGCAGAGGCAAGTTTTCAGGTGGTGAGGGGACTGAGGAGAGAACAGGGAAGGATTTTTTTTTTTTGTTAAATCCCCTGATGGTTTTGTTACCCCCCCCCCCCCCCCCGGCTAGGAAAGTGTACGCTACATGGTACAAAGCATATGCCTGCCAACATCCTTGGTCACTGCAGGGGAAGCAGACAGTGGCAAAGGATGGTCTATGTGATCTTCATTAAACCCAATGCAGACGTCTGGTGGAGGCTGGACATCAGCAGGACCAGGGTCTATATTATAGTATCCAAGTTTTTAAACTTCGAATGCTATAATATCGACCTGTTTTTGTCGAAAACTCAAAATAGCGAATCCACGGAACTTCGGAATCTTACCTAGGGTAAGATTTCGGTTGTCCGTTCCACGGCTTCATTATTTACTCTACTGTGGTGGGAAGGTTACGGACCGGGGTAAGTTAAGTATGCGAACGGAGGTTACGGACCAGGGTAAGATATGTGTGGGAATGGATCTGAGTAAGGTGAGTGTGCGATAGTTAGAGACATTAAGGTTAGCGAGCAGGTAAGGTAAGTGTGCGGTAGTTAGGGACTTTAGGGTTAGGGTTGGGTTAAGGTGAGTGGATAGGTAAGTAGTGTAGGGTTAGAATTATCGTTTTCTTAAGTATGTGTGTGGTTTATTTACTTTGGTGTGCTTGTGTTGTGTGTTTGTGTTTCGGAACAGCCTGGGAAAACGTTTGGTGTTCTGTATGTTCGATATTTTGTGGTTTAGATATTTTAGGTACAATTAAATAACGTTCGCTATTTAAATCGTAAGATAGGGCAATATAAACGCGCAAAATCATTATGCTTCTTGCTGGACAAAAGAGCGTGCAGATTCGGCCATGGTATCCTGAGATAAAAGCCTCACCCACTGGCTCTTCAAATAAATGGAAAGAGATGACAGACTGCAAATAAATGGAAAGAAATGACAGACTGCAAAGTGTCTTATGGACAAACTCCTTACAAATTTCAAACTGTGTGCGGTTGTGCTTAGCACCCAAATAAAAGGCACTGTGTTAATGTTTATGAGGAATCTGCTTCCCACACACAATTTCCCTTTTTAGATGACATGTAAACTAAGGTAAAAGGAAGAAAGACAGCAGGAGAACCCTATGGGGCACTTATCTTTAGAACGCTTGGTAGTGGAACCAACTCAGTGAACGTCTTGCAAACTGAATTCAAACATAGCAGTCAGGCTGACTGCAAAGTTATTCTACAAATTAGGCAGTCATTCATCACATACGTACCTTACACTTTGCACGTAGGACATACATCTGACATATGGCACCCAGAAGGTGTAAAGGCTTTGGTATTCTGGCTTGATGCTTGGCTAACCTTAGCAGCATATCCAAAGAATAAAGAATACTGCAAAAGTGATAAGAACATTCTACACTACCATTCTTCAAGACATTTCACATTTAAACCATGACTCCCAAGGATTTTATGACCTTTTGCTTGCAACAACACTAGTGAAATTAATAACAAATTTAATTCACCCAGATCAATGAGGTTTTGTATAAATATGACAATCACTTCATAACATCTTGAAGATGGTATGAGTAATGCATTAGGCAAAGTACAGAAAACAGTCTTGCTTTGGTCAGCTTAGATGTTGAAAATGCATTTGACTAACTGGAGTGGCTCTTTGTTGAACTGGTGTTAAAAGTTAAGTTATTGGATGGCTTCCCAGAGTTATTTCATAAAATTTGCTAGGGTTCTCAGTCCAAGGTGAAAACATGTGCATGTCTTTTCTGCCTCTTACTTTTTAAGTTATTCTAGACAGAGTTGCCTGTTCACTCTTATCTTGCATTACAACTAGAGCTGCTTGCTACAGCTATTTGAAATTTGGCTCAAGTATAAGATCAGATTGCAGTTAAGATTTCTTCATATACTGATAACATTTTAATTTATTCAAAGAACCCAAGAGTAGACTAACAGACATTATTCACACTTTTAAAATATTCATTGATTTCTCAGGCTATAAGATTAACCATGACAAAACAAGAGTGATGGCTGTTATTTGCTCACTCGGTTACTGGTTACTAGTTTCCCCTGCCTATGGATCTTTCAATACAATAAGTACCTAGAACTTTGGTTTGGCTCATCACTCACATTAACTGTAAAAACACGGAAATCTACTGGTTAGACTCGAGAAAACCAAGGCAAGGAAGGTAATATTAACAGAGTGACAAAGAATTTAAGCATTAAAATTCTGTGTGCTACCACTTCTGTTTTTTTGGTGATGTCAATTTGTTTTCCTGAAGGACTTATCTGACAGCTATCAAGACTAAAAATGTGCAAGTTAGTTATAAGGAATGAAACAGGGGGGGGGGGGGGTTGCAAGTTGTGAATCCTTACACCTACTTTAAAGCCTCTCAATTAAAATGTCCACACCTGTTGCAAGCGCCAGCTATGGGGAGGTGTGGAGGCCATGTGTACCTACTTTTATGTTATAAAAAAAAAAAAAAAAACTTTAGGGATAGTCTGGGATTTTGGTGTCTCAGGAAGCACAAACCTTGACCAAAAGGATTATCCATAAAAGAAAGTAGTCTTCTTCCCCTCTCCTAAGTCACCCTCACCTATTTTTTCATTCTGAAAGATAGGATATCTTTCTGAAGACGACAGAGGGGGAAACCAGGAAATGTGTCAAGGAAACCACACTCCAGTCTCCTACGATGCAAGCCTGAAAGACCAGACCTTGGAAAACGAGGGGAAATGGCTCTGTCTGATGACCAACAAGCACTAAAAAGTACAATTGTGTACACTTACCATAAATGTAGATGTTGAGCGTATTCACTGTTGCAGTCATCACATTTGGGTTGCCCTTGCCAGGGTAGCCCTCGGCCGGCCCGAATACCAGAGACTTAGTATTTCTGCATCGGTTTCTGTTGCTTGAGGACTCACATCAGGTCGTAAGTAGTATAAAGTAAGGCAGCTGGCACCATTACATCATTTTTTTCTTGCCCTAACCTGTCAGGAGCCTCCAATGTATCAGGGCAGGTTCTGGTGGAAGAACCCCACCAGTGGAAAATAAATACCAATATGTCCCTTGTAAGGAAAGGAGAACAACAAGGAAAAATGGTAAAAGGAGAAAGAGAATAAGGGGGATGGAGGGAGGGAAACCAGGACTGCAACAGTGAATGCACTTGAACATCTACATTTAAGGTAAGTCTACACAACTATACTATGTTCTTCGTGTTTCACTGCTGCAGTCATCACATTTGAGTAGATTCCCAAAGCTGAGGAAATGGGTGGAGGCAGTCAAGGAAACTAGGGTCTGGCTAAGATGCCCTACAAGACTGCAGAGTTAAACCCTGTCCTGGATTTGGGGAAGAGAGGCAGGTGGTAATGCTTGGTAAAAGTGTGAACAGATGTCCAGGTGGCAGCCTCCAGGATGCCCCTTGTGGGGACTCTTCTGAGGAAAGCTGCAGAAGTGGAGGCTGCTCTGGTGGAATGTGTCCTGACCCCCTTGGGGGAGGCTTTCCATGCTGTTTGTAGCAGAAATGGATGCAGTGTGCTATCCATTTGGAAATGGTTTGCTTAGAGATGGCTTTGCCTTCTGCTTTGTAGCAAAGCTAACTAGCAACTGATCAGACTTTCTGAAGGAATTAGTCCTGTCCAGATAGAATCTGAGCTGTCTGCACACATCTAGAGAGTGAAGAATCCTTCCCCCCTTGTTCAGGGGATTAGGAAAAAGGTGGGCAAATGAATGACTTGGTTGAGAGCCACACTGGACACCACCTTGGGCATGAAGGCTGGGTTAGTTCTGAGGGATACCCTGTCTTTATGGAAGATGATGAAGGGTTCCACAGCCATGAATGCTTACAGCTCAGAGACTTCTTCTGGCTGAAGTGATGGCCAGAAGGAATGCTGTCTTCCAGGAGAGACATTTTAGCTCTGCAGAAGAAGCTAGTTCGAAAGGGGGCAGGGTGAGCTTTTCCAAGACAAAGTTAAGGGCCAAAGCTGGTGTTGGTGCCCTTCTAGGAGGCCTCAAGTTGCTAACCCCTCTGAGGAACTGTTTGATCAAAGGGTGTGAGAGAAAAGGGGCTGCTCAGTGGAATAATGAGTAGAAATAGCAGAGGCATGAATTTTTATAGAGGAGAAAGAGAAACCACTGTGTAGTAGGTCAGCTAAGTAATCCAGGATGAGAGGGATGGAGGGCTGTGCCGTTTTGGCTCCCTTAGCCTGGATCCAGGTGCAGAACCTTTTCCATTTATCTGCATAAGACTTTCTGGTGCTAGGACATCTGGCCTCACAGATAACATCCAGAACCCATTTACTGAGGATGGCAGATTGGTTTGGGGTTAGGGAATAAGCCAAGCTGCCAAATTGAGCGTCTGCAATTGGGGATGCATGAATTCCCCTTCCCTCTGTGTCAGGAGGCTTGGAATCTGAGGAAGATGCCATGGAAGCAGCGGGGGCAGGCTGTGCAGCAAGGGGTACCAGTGTTGTCATGGCCAGTCTGGAGCTGTACGAATGGTCCTTGGTTTTTTTCTCCCTTATTTTGAGCAATACCCTAGGGATGAGAGGTAGGGGAGGAAAGGCACAGACCAAAAGACTGACCCAGGGGAAGGACAGGGCATCCACTTTCCAAAGCCATGCAGTGATGCTCCCTGGTGCAGAATTTGCTGAGCTGATGGTTGGTGTAGGAGGCAAAGAGGTCGACCTTCAGGGCTCCCCATTTATGAGTTATTAGGGTGAAGGTACGCTTGTTGAGTTGCCACTCGTGTGGGTCTAGAAGGTTTCTGCTTAATTGGTCTGCCAGAGAGTTGAGAGAGATTGGTAGGAATTGTGCTAACATGTGTAGTTGCATGAAAGAGGCTGTGAGCCAAATTTTCATGGCCAGCCTGCACAGAGGGTAGCAGTGAGTCCCTACATGCTTGTTGATGAACCACGACAGTAGTGTTGTCTGTTTTGATCAGGAGAACCCATGGAGAAAGAAGGGGTTTGAAAACTATCAAGGCATGTTGCAGAGCCATCATGTCTTTTTGATGTGCAGAGGGATTTGCTGTGGGCTCCATTGGCCCTGTATGCACCTGCCATCCAGGTGTGCACCCCAAGTGTAGTCTGATGAGTCTGTGGTGAGGGTCTGGGTGGTAGGGAGAAGGGCACTCCGTTGTTGTGGGAGCATGTTGTTACCCACCAAAGAAATTCCTTTCTGAGGCAAGGAATTATAGGGAGAAGAGTTTCCAGGTGTTGACAGTGCAGACACCAAAGGCTCTTTAGGTACCACTGAAGTTTCCTCATACGCAGTATGGCATATGGAATGAGTAGTATGCAAGATGCCACGAACCCCAGAGCTTGCAGGATCTTCCTTGCAGATAGCTGGGGCCTGGTGGCTAGCTGAGAGAAGTAAGCCTTGTCAGGAAAATTTGTTTCTCTGGTGTAAGGTATGCAATCTGGGATGCTGTGTCCAGACTTGCTCCCAGAAGATTATCCTCTTGTTGGGCACTTGTTTGGATTTTGTTTCATTGTGTACCCTAGGGAGGTTAGTAGGGTCTTTACAAAGGCCAGGTGCTTGAGCAGCTTTTCCTGGCTGTCTGCCTGAATAAGGCAGTCATCTCAGTCTGGGTAAATTTGAATATTTCTGTGTCTGCAAAAGGCAAAGGCCGGAGCCAGACATTTTGTGAAAACTCTGGTAGCGGTAGATAAGCCAAAGGGAAGCACAGAGAACTGAAAGTGTTGAGATCCTGCCCTGAAGCAGAGATATTTCTTGCATGAATCCCTGATAGGAATGTGGAGATAGGTCTCTTTTAGATCTAGGGTGGCTAGTGAAGCATCCTTGGAAAGCATGGGTAGCAGTTGCTGGAGGGTGAGCATTTTGAATTTTGGGATCACCAGGAAGGTGTTTAG
The DNA here is from genome assembly GCF_019279795.1 of Protopterus annectens. Lineage (NCBI taxonomy): Eukaryota > Metazoa > Chordata > Ceratodontiformes > Protopteridae > Protopterus > Protopterus annectens. The sequence goes on along the minus strand of NC_056745.1, from coordinate 681,144,772 downwards.
AATGAATAGATCGTGGATGGAGCACCAGAAAAAGTCTGGAGTTGAAGCCTTGGCCTATCTGTTCTGCAGGAACATGCTCTACTGCCCTCAGAGAGCAGAGAAAGGATTTGCTTTTGAGGCTCTTCCCACTAATTTGGTGGAAGGTCTGGGAACCCTTTTGGGGTTGGAAGTGCGTGGAAGGAAAATTTGTATCCCTGAGAGACTATGTTCAGAACCCATTGGTCCTTTGTAATGGTGGCCCAGGTGCTTGAGTGAAAGCAGAGTTTTCCTCCTAGAGGTAAGTGAAGGTGGGCAGGGGGGGGGGGGTGAAGGAGGTGAGTCATTGTGAGTTCTTACCATAAGGGGGTGGCTTAGAACTCCCTGGTTTTGAAATGGAGGTAGTCCACTGCTTAGATCTCTGCATTCCCTGGGGCTGCTGTCTGGTGGGGGGGGTCTGGTTCCAAGGGGCCTAGGCTGGGTTGGTTTACTCTGAGCAGTAAAGGACAAGTGCTTGGAGGGATACTGCCTGCTGAAGCTAGGGGGGGCTGGACCTGTAAGAAATCCTTAACTGTTTCCATACATTTTGCTTTTTCTTACATCCTTTTTAAGAACTCTTCTGCCTTAGTGCCAAATAAGTTATCTTTGTGCAAGGGGGCATCCAACAATTTAGATTTGACATGGTCTGGCAAGGGTTATTCCTTAAGCCATGCATGTCTTCTGACAGATCCAGTGACTGCTGCCCTGCAAGAAGCTTCTAGGGCATCAAAACCACAGTGCAAAGTGTGCTTATTTACTTGACTTGCAGAATGCATTAAGTCTTGTAATCTTTAGATTCTGCCCAAGCAGGATAAGAAGACATTTTTTGTTTAAGGAGTTCCAAGGTATGTTGCATACGGAACTGACAATTTAGTGCCATGATAGCAGGAGTAGCTGAGGTATATAATTTTTTTACCCCATCTGTCCAATGCTCGGGAATCCCTGTCTGAGGGGGTGGGATTCTTAGCAGAGGTTGCTTTAATCCCTTTTGGCCTTTGAGAAAATACATCAGGGTCAACTGTTGGATTTTTAAAAAGATATTTATGAGAGTCAGGGACTCTAATACTTGTCTGGTTTTCTGGGAGCAGGAGGTAGGGCGTCAGGAGTCGAGCTGAATTCAAGGAAAACATCTTCCACAACATCCAGAACTGGGGGGATGGCCAAAGGTCTGTGTTGTGGGAGATCTAGGAATTCCCAGAGTCTCTGTTTAGACTGAGGGTAATCCTGACTCTCCCACTGGAAATGCTCCCTTAAAGTATGCAGGGTTTCCCCAAAGGAAATATCCTTGGGGGAGAGATTGAAGGAATGGAATCCTCTGCATCAGAATCCTCTGAAGTGGAGAGGGGTTGCATGTCTTCATAGTCAGATGCATCAGATTCATCTGACTCTTGTTCAGGCAAAACTACAGGGGCTAGATCTCTTTTCCTTTTTGAGGGGGTAGCTTGGCTTCCCCTGATCAGCATCATAAGGTCTTCCACCATTTTAAGCAATTGAGACTGAGGCAAGGTAGCAGGCACCTGAGAGTGGGTCATCGGTTTCTTGGGTGTGGTTTGATCCCTGGGCCTAAGAAACTCGGTCGTTTTTGAAAGAACAGAAGTCGCAAAAGAGGACTTCGGTTTGTGTGGATATTCAGTAGTGCGAAGGACTTCCTCGGAAGCCAGTGCCTGCTTAGCGGCTCTGGACCCATCCAAGGTAGAGATGACCACAGGATCCTTAGTTGGAGTTTTGCGGCATACCTGACTCCAAAAGGGTGTCGGTAGTGGCCTGAGAATCAACTGAAGCAGGCATCAGGGGTTGCGAAAACGCCTCACTGAGTACCGGAGGACTGACGACTAGCTTAACGGAAGCATTGGTAGGTTTGGACCTGAGCAGTCTGTCTCTGTCTATCTTTACGTTTTTTCAGAAGATCTGCTGTTGGATGGCTTACTGAAGCCATATCGGAATTCGAGAACTGTAAACAAAAATGTCGGGCTAAAATAAGGGCCCAGTGATGGATAGTTCTGGCGTTGAACAAAGCACAGAAGCGACAATGGGGGACGTTGTGGTCTGGGCCTAAACAAGTGACGCAGTAAGAGTGGAAGTCTCCGTGTGGTACTTGCTTTCCACAGGCGAGACAATTAACTTTTTTCAGATATTGGTTAGTGCCAGGAAAAAGGATCCCCAACGGGGTACTTAGCTTTAGAAGACTTCAACTTCAATTCGGAGACGAAAACTCAGGTAGCGGCCGGCAGGCACTCGTGTGAACTGCTTCTGGCTCCATGGCAAGGAGGACTGATGTAATGGCATCGGCTGCCTTAATTTATACTACTGACGACCTGACGTCAGTCCTCAAGCGACAGCAACCAATGCAGAAATACTAAGTCTCTGTTATTCGGGCTGGCTGTGGGCTATCCTGGCAGGGATAACCCAAATGTGATGACTGCAACAGTGAAACACGAAGAACATCAGGAATTTAGTAAACAGTAATTTAAGTCCATTACCTTCCTTAATAATTCTTGGTCAGCAAATATTTTTTGTGGAAAGAGTGCGTAGTCACATCTATGGTTTTACTATGGGTAAGGATGAAGACAAAGTGAGAAATACCAATGGGATAGTTTGATCATATTCAAACTTTGCTGAAGATGCAATATCCAGACTGTAGAATTTTATGAAATTTTGAGCCATAGTCCATCTGTCCACAGAGAAAATCTTCACAAAATAACCTGCAAGATGGAAGCCCTGGTGGTAAAATATGGATGAACTCGCAGGAAGTACAAACACACAGGAGCAGCTCTCTGAAACTTTCTGAAGCTACAGCAAAAATATTTACTGTAGTTTGTACATATTCACTGTAGTTTGTACATAATGGGTATCTGGATGCTTTTTAAACAGCAATCTTGTACTATATCTATACTTTTCAACCTCTCTGCACTAAAAATCTGGACAGAGTCAAAAATAATGTGGGGACAAATCCCTAAAAATAGGAACAAATTTTAAATATTGCTCTCATAAACTTGGAAAGTTGTGCAATCCAAACAGACAAATCCAAACTGCAACTTAGGAAACAAACGAAGGCTCAAGGACACAAAGTCTCCAAAGTGGGAAAAAAAGTAAAAACAGTTTTATTACTTTGCAACTAAACAGTATGAAACAAAAATAAACGGTTAAGCGTTTTTCGTCTCAATTTAGAATGTGTATATAAACATTTACATTTATATATATATTTTCCATAGTTTTTTCATCATTTTTTATCACATATTTTAAGAGTTACACTCTGTCCACCTAAATGCAGTGATTTAATGCGTCTTTGTGCACAAAAGCAGCTATACATTTTTGTTCTTTACAGGTTTTCACAGTTGCTGTTTTTGTATTTGACTTGTTGCTGATGTCATGTGTCCAAGCCTAATTACTTAATTACTTATGCAACACCATTGGTTAATGTTTTTTTGAAACCACCATGTGGTCTGTATTAAAGTGAGCACTTGTGCTACTGTTGTATGTCTGAAGAAGTCTTCTAAATTAAGACGAAAAGCACAACCATTTATTTTTGTATCATACTGTTTAGTTGCGAAGTAATAAAACGTGTTTTTACTTTTTTTTCTGCTTTGGAGACTTTGCGTCCTTGAAACTTGGAAAGTTGCTAGAATAAAAGGATTTGTGTTACCATACATTTATGAAGGATATGACATCTGAAACTCAAATGCCTATCATTAATAAGTAAATTCAGTCTTGATGATTTGCCACAAAAATCTAGAAAAGCACAGATTAGGAACAGAACAAAACTTTGACACAAAAATCCATATATTTTAGAGGTATGACTGTGATCCGGATTCACGAAGGCTTGCACGGATTCTAAGAGTACAGTACGACTCCAGCCAGCCAACATGTCTGCCGAGCGATCCAGGAACAGCCGGCAGGGGCGTGCAAGAGAGCTCCTAAAACGACTCCTGCATGGACAGTGTTAGTTTATGCAAATTACCTAATTTGCTGCTGAAGGTTATGTAAATGAGGTAAATTTGCGATCCAGGAAACACTAACCTGCCCGAGTAAGAGTAGTGTTATTTGCAGAAATGTACTCTGTCGGCAACTGAGTACCGTTCTGCAAACAGCAAAACGGAGCTATGACAGCTCCAAATAAAGGATGCATCCAGTTGAGGAAGCATGCCAATGGCCAAATATACGGCAATTGGCATTTTTATCTGTTGCAAAAATAATAAAAAATTTTTTTTTCTCCTCGATCTCCGATGTTTAAGCATAGCGCAGCGCCGCGCAAATGTGCGGTGCTCTAAAAACCAGAAAAACAAAAAATAAAAGCCACAAATAGGGATTTTATTCAAAATATTCATCTGCCATGCAGGTGAATGGCAGGCTGAAGACAACATGGCTACTGAGTAGTGGTTGCTAAGGGGGGAAGCTCAGTCTGAGAGATGTAACCAAGCATTAGTAGGCAATCCTATGCAAATGAGTATAAGGATAGTGAATCCCAATTTTCCCTGCCATGTGAACCATGTCCCCTAGAGTGTAAGAGTAGGATTAGGGGAGTAACAGAGTAGAAGATAGGTGACATCATGAGGGGGTATGCATCAAAAAGACTGTAAGCTTACTGGAGCAGAGTGGCATGTGTTTGCTGTGAGTTACTCAGGACTGGAAGAGACATGTCTACATTTGTCAAATCTGAAACCCAGAAACCGAAGGTGTACGGCGTGGCTATCACTAAAGTTTCTTGCAAAGCTGCCTACACTGTGTGCACCCGTGTAAGCCTGTGTAAGGCTGTCTAAGCCTGTATACACGAATGTGCACCCGCCTAAGCCTGTGTAAGCCTGTGTGAGCGTGGCGCTGCCCCCTGAGGAAACAGAAATGGGAAAAGGAAGGAAAAGAAGTAGTAGGAAGTTAACCAAGGAGAACTAGCAGAGCAGCCAGGTGAAATCAATCAGAATCAGCCAATTACACAGGCAGTACACTAGCCCAGCCCAGGCCTTAAAACTCTGCAAACAACATTCCCCCATGTTTTTCTCAGAAACACTGCAACACTGCAGTCTGCAAAGAGAAGTGAAAACTTAAATTAACTGAGACAAAAAAATGTTAGGGGCTGCCATTGCTATTATAAGGTGACATGTGCAAGATGCTGAGGGTGGTGCCATTGCGAATGCTGCTGAGCAACCCACAGTGAGGAGACGGAGAAGAGTGTACAGACCCAGGGTAACCTACCAGGGGCTACATGAGTTGGAGATAGTGGAGCGCTATAGAGTGGACAGAGAGCTCCTGCAGCAAATTGTTGAGCTGTGCAGTCCACGCCTCACACACAGAACCAACAGAGGGGAACCCATCCCAGTGGAAACCAAGGTATGTGTTGGTCTAAGAATACTAGCAACAGGTACCTTCCAGAGACCAACTGGTGATATGATGGGGATTTCACAGGCATCAACATCCAGGGTACTGCACCAGTTCCTGAATGCCATGTCAGCACATGTCGGTGATCATGTATATTTCTCCAATTCCCGGGTATTGGCCAGCAATATGCGTCTCTTCCATCAAATAGCGGAATACCCTGAGGTAGTGGGTGCAACTGACTGCATGCACATACACATCAAAGCACCAGCTGGTGAGCAGGGTAGGGCCCTACATCAACCGCAAGGGCTTCCACTCCATCAACTGCCAGGTCGTGTGTGTGATGCCCAGGGCATAATACTGAATGTGTGTGCTGGCTGCCCTTGAAGCTACCACGATTCCCATATCTGGCATCTGTCGCAGCTGTACCAGACATTTGCCAATGGGGACATCCCTGACGGTCACCTAGTGGTGGATGCTGGATACGCACTGGAGCCGTGGCTGATGACACCCATCAGAAATGCACACACACCTGAACAAGAACTCCATAATGAGGCACATGCACAAACACAAAATATAACAGAGCGTGTGTTTGGGATGCTCAAGTCACGGTTCCGGTGCCTGGACACATCTGGTGGTGCCTTGCAGTTCATAGGTTCATACTAGGCTATCTGCCCTAGGGCATTTATAAGCCTAGCCAGTGTGTGTGTGGCTTTCACCACCCCTTAGGGTGAGCAGTACTCACCAACTACATGTACCCAAATTGTCATGGTATGTGCCATGCTACACAATATGATCCTGCAAAAACAGCTGCAGCAGGAACAGCATGGGGCAGGGCCAAACAGCCCCCACACCATTGCCAAGACCTGCACAGGCACAGCGTGACTCGGAGGAGGAACAACCTGAGGCTGCCCCAGTAGGCAGAAGGAGGCATGCTCAGTATGCCTTGGCAAAGAGGCAACGCATAGCACATACACTGGCTCAGTAGGAACCCTGGAAATGATACCTCTCTCTGACTCGCACATAAAATAAAAAGGATGCCTAACTGGACACTACCTGTTTCCAAACATGTATAGGGAGTGTAGTATGTGCATCCGACATAGGCAGCCCTGCAGCACCACCTGAGGCACGACTGCCATGTTTTAAGCAATATAAAGCAGTGCTAAGCAGCTTTTACCAATATCTAGTATATATAAACAAAATTGCTCATGCAAACTAGTGCGAGGTCAGGCAAAGTTGAGCAAAGTCAGTTAAACATGCTCATATCTGCTTTAATGTTCCTTAAACAGTGTGGTCTGCCCAGCATGAAAATAAAAAGCAGTGACAGGGCTCAAACCCACGATACTGTGCACTATAGTCACAGTACTGAACCACTAAGCCATGATAGCATTTCAGTGGCACAGCAGGACAATTGTACACTAATGCAAATACAAAGAAATGCTGTATCATGCCCCTAAAGAGGCAAATGGGTAACCTCCCCTCCACGCCTATGCAGACAGAGAACCATCAGGCCAGGCAGTATGATGTGGGTTGTGTAGGCTATGAAGTCGCAATCTAATATACGTGACATTGGACGCCAAGATCTGTAGTACAGTAGTATGCCTCAAGCCAGTATGACAGGCAACAGTACAGTCTGAAATGGTGTCCTGTACATAGCAGTGCAGGCATAGCAAATGTGTATAAGTGGCAGGTGAAACCCACATCCTATGTACATCCACAGTACCAATCAGGTGTGCCCCCGGGTAGAAATGTACAAAGAATAGCTGTCCCCCCTGTATGCAGAAATGTTGATAAGTCTATGCAAAGTGTCTCATGGAAACCCTGCAGGCACAGCATGATCCCTGTCAATCTATGACACAAAGGTGAGCCCTGCTGTAAAAATACAACTTGATTTTCCATACACATATAGTATAAATGTCTATACCGGGCATGCTCACACACTCCAACAAATGTAGTGGATTTCATTCAGCATCACACTGAAAGGACATACTGGGCATGCTCACACACTTAGGCTAAATACGGATGTGATAATAAGGGAACTATGGACAAATGTGGATGGTCATCTCTACTTCCAGAAACACATTCACAAAGTGGTCGGAAAATCATGCTATGTGTTCACACAAACTGCCAAGATCTGTGCATGTAGGTCAAAGGAGGTTCCCAATACTCAGCAGTCATCAGACCTGTCAGAGAGTACCACAACACACTTGTGATGAATCTGATTAGGCACGTTCAGCAGCTAGAAAGACCAATGAAGTACCTTAACAAGAGGATTACTGGCCTCAAATAGTTGCCCCATGCAACAAGACTGAATGTAACACAATCTGTACGCTGTTGCATACTGTCTACTCAGGAGATCTCTGCCCAACAGACAGGTCCATGTCATAGTTACACTCAGATCTGTTCTGAGTTACAGCTCAATGGCACTAAATGTACAGAGCCAACTGATATTAACAACATTCCTGGCAGATAGGATCAGTGTTAACTTTACCCCCTCTCACCCATGAAAGAGCACATCTCTATTATGGAAGACTGCAAAGTTGCTGTCATCACAGCTGCACAGGTAAAAAAAACTCTCCAAAGCTAGTATCACAACAGCCATGGGACCAGATAACTTCCCAGGCTGTGTAGTATCTACTTCCCTGAAGTAAACATTAACATGGAAGGTCTGTGGCTACTGAAGTTTCCAGAGGACTGCAAACTAGGAGCCATAATTGTAAACACTAAAGATGTGGACATCCTACAAAAGGGCCTCACTGAGACAGATGGCTGTTGTCAAAGCCATGGGCTCTAGCTCAAAGCCAAAAGGTGCATTGTCATCCCCTTTGTTAAAAACTCTGTAGCCAAGAACTACAACATAGGTGGTAGTATACTTCACACAAAGTGTGACAAGAGACCCTGGGTCACAGGTGAACAGTGGATACAACTGTGATAATCACATTCCCACAGTAGTCAAGAAACTCTCCTGTGTGGCACACCTCAGACAGCCCTCACCAAAGCTAAGAACACAGCATCAATGTGACTGGATGGTGTCCCAGGCTGCGTCTTACACTAGGCCCATAAGGAACTACACCCTCACCTACATTCACTGCCCAGACTCGAGCATACCACAGGCTATGTACCCAAAGAATGGTATACACTAACAGTCACCCAGCTCCACACAGGGGGTGCTACAACAGAACCTGGAAACCATTGCCCAATATGTCTACAGAGCCTGGTCTACAGAGCTATTGAGCAAATAGTCATGGAACCCATAAACTGAGACAGTGGAGACCTCCAGACACTGGACTCTACACAACTTCGCCTTGTTAAAGGCAGATCCTGGCTTCTAAACCTAGCGGACTTATTTCAAACAGTTACCAAGGACATAGATGGAAGTGAAAGTAGTCCACACAGCCCACCTGGACCTCCCGAAGGACTTTCTACACCATTCCCCACTCTGTCATCATGGACAAGCGTACCAACTTGAACATTAACAGCTATGTCACAGGATGGGTGGCCAAGTGGCTCACAGATCAAACACATGTTCAGAGTTGTGGTTGCCATGTCCAACTCTAAGCCAGTCACAAATGGCATCCCACAGGTCCTGGTCCTGGGACCCCACCTGTTCAGTAGATACTGCTCAGAGGTACAGGCAAGCATGGGAGGTGTATGGCTGAACAGGTTTGCAGATGAATGGCAACAGTGGTCCATAATCAACTGTACGGCTGACAGAGACATCCTCCAGACGTGTCTTACAGAGACAGATACCTGCTGTCAAAACAATGCCCTCAAGCTGAATGCCAAAGAATGCATAGTCATCCCCTTTGGGTAAACCAAAGTGCACACAGAATGCCAAAGAATGCATAGTCATCTCCTTTGGGTAAAACAAAGTGCACACAAATTACCACACAGGTGGTAATCCAGTATGTACGGAGAAAGTCATTATGGCCCTGGGGACACAGGTAGATAGTAAACTCCCCTTTGATGATCACATGGCCAAAGTGTTTAGACATTCCTTCAATATAGCCCACCTAATGTCACCCACTTTGTATAGTCTGATGTCACCATCCTACAAATATACCCATGGAAAGGATAACTCATAGTAATGTGTATAGCACCGCGTGTAAATGCGTACTCCTGTAGTATCATAAAGTAGTTAGATAGGGGTTTGAATCCTGCACTTGACAAGTGTGTGTGTGTGTGTGTGTGTGTGGGTTTGTGTGTGGTCCCCTTGGGAAAGAGCAACCTTTTAGGAGAGTAGTAAAACACCTTAAAAGTGGTAAACTAATCTTTGTCAAGTCTGATGATGTCACCATCCTACAAATATACCTGTGGAAAAGAGAACTCCCAGTAATGTGTATAGCACGTCATGTTAATGCGTACTCCTCAAGTATCACGAAGTAGTTAGGTAGGGTTTGAGTCCTGCACTTGACAACTGTGTGTGTGTGTGTGTGTGGTTTTCTTGGGAAGGAGCAACCTTTTAGGAGAGTAGTAAAACACCTTAAAAGTGGTAAACTAATCTTTGTCAAGTCTGATGATGTCACCATCCTACAAATATACCTGTGGAAAAGAGAACTCCCAGTAATGTGTATAGCGCGTTGTGTTAATGCGTACTCCTCTAGTATCATGAAGTAGTTAGGTAGGGGTTTGAATCCTGCACTTGGTGAGTGTGTGTGCTGTATGTGTGTGGACACTGCTGGTCAAGGTGTTGTGGGTTTTGCTTTTACTAATGTATGACATATCAGTATGCACTGCACATGTGAGCTAGCTGTGTGGCAAATACATATACGTACATGTTAGCTTAATTATTGCATGTGTGGGAACCCTGCTTTCTCCAAGAACACAGCTGTTATCCTTGCCAGACTGTGCTGCTGCTTCCCAGACCTTAGGTCACATCTGTATGCTTGTGACAAGGCCAGCCACTGCAGTGATCCCTGGCCTAGGTCATCTGTGTCACACAAACTCATTACGGTTCCTATTGGAATGTGTGAGAGGGTCTATGGCCGAGGTATATGTCAGACCTGTTCAAATGCAGCAAAGTCTGTCAATGATGACTATTCATTACAACAACCTTTGTGGATATGCATGCAGACCCCTTATTGCTTATGTGATCCACAGAGGGATTTCAAAATACCTTTGGAAATGTGATTATCAAAGGAGAGATGACGTAACACTTGGTTGCATGTACACATCGATACCTGTTCATCATGTTGGTGGCTACTACCTATGTGGTACTGTGGGGATAATATGTTCTGTAAAGGTGGATGACTATGCTTAGTTTGGCTTATAAATAAAAAAATGAAGACCAGGAACAGGCTGCCTTCTTCACAAGTAAAACCAATGTTTTATTGACTTAAAGTGCGATTATTCCAATACACTTTTCGTCGGGTGCATATGCCCGACTTCCTCAGAAGTTAAAAACAATGAACAACAGGGATTCAACAGTAACATATACTAAGTGGGTTAATTGGTGGGCTAGTCCTTCACCTTGTTGGTAATTTTGTTGCCATAGTGAAGTAAATTACTTCCCTATTTACCACACTTTTAATTTGTTTTCCCTCAGGAGCGGGTTACTACAAACCCACCAAGTAACATACAATACACTTTAGTATAACAACTGAAAATCTAACCCAATAGTTAGTAACAAAGTAAAATGGAGTGTAATATAATATAAAATATAAATTGTAAAAACACTACACAAATTCATTAATGGATTAAAACTGGTGTTACGAAGCTTGCCTCTTAATTTAGAGGAGGTCTGCATGGTAGAATATATATGCATATCCCCTCAACACCAATGTAAAATACCTATCGTAAATTCAAAAGTGCCACCTCGAATCATTTCCAAAATCTAAGTCGCACGCATATCATAATATTACACGGTACATCTAACACTCCCGTTGACAATCTAGTGTCTACAGTGGTGCATGAGAAAGTTTGTATAAAATTTAGTGCGTACACTTCTACGGTACCCTCTCTGAACTTTTGGGTACATAGAGAATTCTCTTTTGGTGAAGCATCACTTAGCGGTGGTTCAACTAACACACGCGAGGTAAGCCCTGACTTGTCAATAAGATTAAACGTCTTTGATGAAAAACTGTTTAAAGTGAGAAAGTTGCAACTTGAAGTTGCATACTTTTGGGAATGCATTAGACTCAAAGTTGTGCCTAAAGGTTTAAGGCACTGGCAGTACCCTGCAGGTTTAGTGGAGGGGTCCAGCTTCCACACTGCGCTTACTGAACTTTTTGACAAACACAGACTGGAATTGATGGGTCTATTATGTGACCAATACCAGACATCTATTAACAATTTACTAGCTGAAATTGAGGAACTGGACAGTACAATCAAGAATGACATTGACTATCAGAGGTATAAGTTCGACTACGAAAGGTGTTTCATCAGTATTGATGAGCACCTAGCAAAGCTCAACTCTACCAAAAAGAAAAAGATAGCTAGGGACGTTAGGGATTATGCAAATGTGACAGCCTACCCTAAACCAGTGAAATACTCAAGCACTATTTCAGCAGTACGTGGGGATGTAAATATTAATGGACAGGTTGCTGTGAATCAACCAATTGAACAATGCATTACCAATGATGAGGGTGACTTTGAGGATGATATGGGATATCAAGGGTCTTCTAATAGTACTGATGTTAGAAGAAGTGAGAGGTTGGCGAACCAGGATGAAAGACTTAATGGTAACAATGATGGTAGGGGTAAAAAAGGTGGGGCCAATAAAGGAGTACCCCAGCCACAAAATTTTCAAACTGGAGCCTCCAAACAGCGGCTACCGAACAACAAGAGGAAAGGAGCCAGGAGGAAGAGGTGGTAATCCAAGGGAAATATTTAGACCAGCGCCAAAATAACGACTTGGACTGTAAGATCTTACTTAATAAAAGTGGTGACTTTAAGGTGTTTAACTATACCGACTATAATATTAGTAATGACACCATTGAGTTACTCTCCAAGGGTAACACCTTTGTTCCTTCCTCTCACTTTGATCTGGCGCACACTCTAATTGATTTAAAGTTGTTCACTAGAAAACTTAATCTGTCATTACTATTGCGTAATGACTTGTCAGAAGTCTGAACTGTATGTGTCTAGTGTTTTTAATCCCCCATTACATCCTGCCTTATTACTTTTTGAAAAAGTAACTGAAATGGACTTGAGGAACTTGAATAAACAAGTAATTAGATATGGGCAAGAGGGCCATAACATCTCTAGTAATGAAAGGGAGGACTTTTCGTTCCTTAGGAAGGCCCCTGTGCATCTAATGAAACCAGATAAAGGAGGGGGTATCACTATAATGGCTAACGAAGACTACAACTCTAGGATGAACCTCATATTAAGTAGTGAAACCTATGCTAAGGTATCCAACAATTAAATGAATGGAGCCCACCAAAGGGTAAAATCTTTTATTGAGGAACTCTATGTGGAATCTAGAATTGATAGGGAAACCTATATATATATGCAATAGCAAACACCTAGAACACCGGTGTTATATGGCATACCCAAGATCCACAAAGATATTAGCAACCCCCCCCCCATGAGGCCATTAGTAGATGGGAGAAAAAGCATTACTTATACTTGTAGCAGTCCTTGACAGGATCTTGCAGAAGTATGTTAAAAAGGAAAGACAAATAACTAAAGATTCCTGGTCCTTTTTAGAAGCAATCAATGCAGTTGAGTTTTACCCTGACTCTTTATTGGTTACTACTGACGTGAAAGAATTATATTCGTCTATCCCCCACGATATAGTGATAGAATGGGTTGGGGCTATGTTGAAGACTTTGAATGCACCCAATGATGAAATTCAACTGGTTGGTGAGCTGATTGACACAGTTCTTTCTTACAATTTTTTGATGTTCAACAATGAGTTATTCCATCAAAAAATTGGGGTAGCCATGGGATCCCCGAGTGGCGGGAGCATCGCAAACCTAGTTATGGCGCATTGGGAGAGGAACAATATCCTAACAGTAGAAGCCATTTACTTAAAACTAGCTTTGTATACTAGGTTCCTTGACGATATATTCACGATTTATCAAGGAACAGAAACAGAAATCAAAGATTTAATGTTAACCCTTAATGCTTCTACTAGTTTTCTCTCGTTTACTCACAAATACAGTAAGGACAGAATAGATTACCTAGATATAGATCTAAGAAAAGATTATGACAACAAGAAATGGTTATCTAAAATACATCGCAAGGAAACCTATTCTAATTCTATGCTGCACTATTCAAGTTGCCACCCTATGCACCAAAAGAAATCGGTGGTAAAGGGGCAACTTGTTAGAGCAGCACGGATGATCAGTGACGATGACGACTTTATGGAAGAACGTTGCACCTTATCTCAATTTTTCCTTAAACGGGGGTACCCCCGCGGGTTTTTGTTGGAAATTATTGATGAGGTTAAGCGTAAAAGAAGCTCAAAGGAATATGTTCCCTTGTTAAACAACATTAATGTAAATAGGGCTGGAACAACCATACACGGGTCCAGGGAAGTAACTCACACTTCCTTTGCGGATTTATTTGTACATTCAACTTGGATTCACACAGGATCAAAAACATTATTTTGAAAAACTGGGAGTTTTTGATTAACGACAACGAATTCCAGTCTTTTACCACATACACATAAAATAGTTTACAAACGTGGGAAAAACTTGAAGGAGTTACTAGAGGGCACTGGGCAACCATATAGAACAAAATTGGGAATGTTCAAGTGCCAAATGTGCAAGTACTGTAAGTACATTGATGAAGGGCAGAACTTTGTAATAGGTGATCAAAAGTTTCGAGCGAATTCTAAGTTTAATTGCAGCAGCAAATTAGTGGTATACCTGGCAAAGTGTTCTCAATGTCCGGCATTCTATATCGGGAAGACCGATAGGAAGCTAAGTGAAAGGATATATGAACACTTATATAGCATTAGGAATAATAAGATGACTAATGCATTAGCCAGGCACCATGTTGATAACATTGGTCACGAGTTCAAATTTAGAGTGATAGACCAGCAAGTGAGGGATATAAGAGGAGGGTATGACTCACTTAAACTAGAAAGGAAAGAACTGCTTTGGCAGTTACGGACCAATGCAAATCAGAAACCAGGCATTAACGAAATGTCTTCCATTGCATGTATTTTGAAGTTGAAAAATCTGGAGAGGTGAAATTTGATGCTAGAAGCAGGACTTTGAACCATGGCACTAAGGTAATTTTCATGTTGAAGGAATTGGAAGCCCAACCCCAATGGACTAGTTGAACCATGGCATATTTGACTTTTTGATTTTTTTAGCTTAGTTGTATGAAAACTGTAAGTGGAGAACAACAACTTACAATATGTCATTGGATGATTAAAAACTTAGCCAATTGGAATGACTTCCACATTATTAAGGAGGGGTCTTCCTATTCCCTATTCTTTAATGTAATTTGGCAAGTTATTCCTATTAACAGAAGTGGGCCTGGGTTGGGTAAAATAGTGGACAATAGCTAGGTGGATCTTAGGGGTTTAGTACTGATGTCTAGTAGACGTTGTATGTGTTGGGAAGGTGTATGGACTTTGTTTTAGGTTGAATTGAATCAACTTAATTCCATGAAAGAGTGGAGGGAATTATATTTAATAAGCCTATAGTGGCGATGTAGCTTTTTTGTCTACTACTACGATCTCCCCCTTATGCACCAACCACCACTACCTCCTAAATTAATACTCAGTGAAAATTCCAGTGCTTGACATAAGATGATTGTTTCTGGTGACTTTACCTCAAGTAAAATAATTGAGGCAGGTGGTTGTATTGGGCACGACGACTTTGCACTAAATTTTATACAAACTTTCTCACGCACCACTGTAAACACTAGATGGGAGTGTTAGATGTACCGTGTAATATTATGATATGCGTGCGACTTAGATGTTGGAAATGATTCGAGGAGGCACTTTTGAATTTACGATAGGTATATTACATTGGTGTTGAGGGGATATGCATATATATATTCTACCATACAGACCTCCTCTAAATTAAGAGGCAAGCTTCGTAACACCAGTTTTAATCCATTAATGAATTTGTGTAGTGTTTTTACAATTTATATTTTATATTATATTACACTCCATTTTACTTTGTTACTAACTATTGGGTTAGATTTTCAGTTGTTATACTAAAGTGTATTGTGTGTTACTTGGTGGGTTTGTAGTAACCCGCTCCTGAGGGAAA
Source organism: Protopterus annectens (assembly GCF_019279795.1). Lineage (NCBI taxonomy): Eukaryota > Metazoa > Chordata > Ceratodontiformes > Protopteridae > Protopterus > Protopterus annectens. The sequence continues at coordinate 681,129,272 of NC_056745.1, read as the reverse complement.
ACAAATTAAAGGTGTGGTAAATAGGGAAGTAATTTACTTCACTATGGCAACGAAATTACCAACAAGGTGAAGGACTAGCCCACCAATTAACCCACTTAGTATATGTTACTGTTGAATCCCTGTTGTTCATTGTTTTTAACTTCTGAGGAAGTCGGGCATATGCACCCGACGAAAAGTGTATTGGAATAATCGCACTTTAAGTCAATAAAACATTGGTTTTACTTGTGAAGAAGGCAGCCTGTTCCTGGTCTTCATTTTTTATTTATTGGCTGTTTTTTACGTGTTATTTCCTAGTTTGGCTTATAGCTTTACAGCATGGGTTTGACAACAGGCATCTGTCTGTATGATACCCTTGTGGAGGATGTGCGTTTCATCTGCAGAATGCATTATACGCCACAGTATGCATTACCAGACGTGGACGGACATATCCCTACTGTGACTGCTTGTACCTAAGAGAGCCATATGCCAAACAGGAGTGGTCTTAGTAATGGGTGCAGGTGAATACCACTGGTTACTGGCATAGTATAGTACCTGAAGGATCCAAATGTTGCTGTGTGTCCTACATCTGTGTGTCAGTTGTCAAGACATCATCTAACAATGGTTATGGTCAGGCTGTTGAAGTTATGTATATTACCAGAATGCAAAACAATGACAGATAGTAACAGTATCACCCACAGCACAGTGTCAAACCATGTCATACACACATGTGTAGTCAGGTTCCGAAATGTGTGTAGTACAATGCATACTGGCCACCAATAGAAACTATGGAGTGTTAACACTGTGTAATACAGGGCATGTCACCCTGCCCATGTGTCCACTATGCACATACATGCAGACAGGGCACCTCCACCATGTTCACACATGTACACCTGCAAATCTTTGCTACACACATCCCACACATACTGTCCACTCTCTAACACATGCTGCCAATACTACACACAGCCAAGTGGCACATGGGCGGACAATACATTATTGGAACTTACCCTGGTGTAAACAATACTACATTAACAATCATAGCTTTAATGCATCATGCCTACTCAGCTACACCTTCAAGCATATCATTACACTCTACTGCTGACAACATGCTAACATTGCTATACTGCTATAAAGTCACCCTGTGCATCAGCACCATGGTAGCCTGTTCCTGCATTGATGTTACAGATGACAGGAGGCGGCACAGGTTTCATCATATACACAGGGTGCGTTGTTGGTTTGCCAGAGGCCTACAGTGAGCCATCCAATTGACATGTATGTGTGTGTGTGAGGGGCAAGAGCACTGCTATGGGCCAATGTTGATGTAATGTGTGCAGGTATGTGTTAGCCCTAGGTGTCTGGTTTATGTGTGTGTGTGTCTGCATGCACACAGTTCCACCATGTGGCCACCATATACGGGTATTTATGGGACAGCCACAGACTACCTGCCAGGCTTTACAGAACCGTCTCTGGCCACGGATACGGTACCTGTGCCTGGCAGGGGTGCTACTGACACTATCAGGTACTAAGCCAGACTGGGTACTATCCTCAGAGGTAGATGGATGTACACTGGACCCAGGTCCCTGCTGGGACTGTCCAGTGCCACGTGCACGTGGTTCTTCTAGTACATTCTATGGACAGCCCACCCCCAACATTGCTGGGACTGGTACTGGCACTACGGGAACGGCTGTGACTTGGATGTTCGTGACAACTGCCAGCTGCTGATGATGCTGGCATACGTCCACGTCGACGACTCAACTGTCCCACACTAGCCTGACACATGGACATGACATTGCGGAGGACATCTGATGTCTCTCCCCATGGTCTATCAGTGACTTTGGTGTAATTAAGGATGGCACCTGCAAGGTCACGGATACTGTCAATGACGGCGGTGTTGTGTGCCCTCTGTGCCGTTAGTCCCTGTCTGGTGTACCGTTCCATACGTGCCTGTAGCTTCATGACAGCCTGGAACATGCGTGAGGTTGTAAGACCTGTGGCATGTCTGCCAGTGGCATGATGAGCAGCAGTGCTCCGACGAGAACCCCTGGACATCTGCCTATGTGGCACCCTTCCAGACATCTGGGTATGGCTGCTGTGTCGGGATGCATGTGCCATGGATATCACACTGTCCTGGCCAATGCAGACTGTACGCTGTCCCTCAGCTAAGGGCATTGGTGATGGATGTATTGGCAGTATGACTGTGTGCATGGATGGGGTGGACACTTGTGTACTGTTGATTGGTGGCCCAACGACAGACCCTGGCAAACATGCCTGTGCCTCAACACACCTATCATCAGTATCACTATTTTGCTCAGTGACATCAGTTTCCCTGCTGCAGTGAACCAGCCCAAAGTCAGCACCTGTGAGAAGACGGGAAACACACTTTACGACCTTGTACATGATGTCGGCACACATGAACACATGCACACAAATGCACTCCTCACTAAAAAGTACAGTTTTGTACCTACCATAAATGTTGATGTCCAATAGGTATGCATCTGCAGTCATCACATATGGGTTGTCCTGCCTCAGGCAGCCCTTCGGTCGGCCGGATTCCAAAGTCTGGGTCCGGCATCGGCTGATGTCGCACTTTCCCGGCGTCAGAGCCTGGGGTATAAAAGCATCAGCCGACGCCATCTTCCTCAGTTTTTCTTGCCCCAGATGCCAGGTGCCCTCTAAGGAAGGCTAAATTTGGAGAGATGCATTTAAAAATCCAAACATGCACAATAATATAAAAACAAATGCACCATAATAGATCCCCCCAGCTAGCTATAAGAGGGGTAAGTACCCAAGAAATACCACAGAGGGGAAGGAGGGAGGGTAAACCTGACTGCAGATGCATACCTATCGGACATCTACATTTATGGTAGGTACAAAACTGTACTATGTCCTTCAAGGATGCATCTGCAGTCATCACATATGGGCAGAATACCATAGCCAATCTGGGGGTGGAGGAACTATGTAAAGGATGGTGTAGCTAAAATGCCCTGCAGGACTGCCGTAGCAAAGCCTGCTCTGGATCTGGAATATAAAGGTAAATTGTAATGCTTGGCAAATGTATGCACGGAGCTCCATGTAGCAGCTTCTAAAATGTCCTTGGTAGCCACCCTCTTAAGAAGGCTGTGGAGGTGGCTGCGGCTCTCGTGGAATGAGGTCTAATGTTAGCTGGCACAGTTTTTCCATGAAAGGAGTAACAAAAACGAATGCAATTCCCTATCCATTTTGAAATTGTCTGTTTGGAAATTGCTTTTCCTTGTGTACCAGCAGCATATGCTACCAACAGCTGGTCAGTTTTTCTGTTACCTTTAGTTCTGTCCAAGTAGTAGCGCAACTGTCTGTGTATGTCCAGGGTGTGCATAAGTTTCTCCCCTTTGTTTTGTGGATTTGGAAAGAAGGTAGGCAAGTGAATAGCTTGATTTAATGAAACCCTGGATACTACCTTTGGCATAAATGTAGGATTGGTTCTCAATGAAACTCTGTCCTGATGAAAAATAAGGAATCGCTGTACTGCCATAAGTACCTGTAACTCAGATACTCTTCTTGCTGAGGTTATGGCCAGAAGGAAAGCAGTCTTCCAAGACAGGAACTGTAGTTCTGCAGATGCTGCTGGTTCAAAGGGAGGCAGTGTTAGTTTTTCCAACACGAAGTTAAGGTCCCAAGTAGGTAGAGGTGGTTTCCTTGGAGGATTGATGTTTTTGATTCCTCTTAGAAACTGTCTTAGGAGAGGATGAGAGAAGACAGGTGGATCAGTATTGTACTCTGCTGAAATTGCTGAAGCATGAATTTTAATGGAAGAGTAAGACAGACCATTGTGGAACATTTCTGCCAAGTATTCCAGGATATGTGCCATGTTCATCACTGTCGCATCTAGACCCTTTGTGGTGTTCCAAATGTGAAATCTTTTCCATTTTGCTGAATGTGCCTTTCTTGTGGAAGGCCAGCGAGCTTCCATAATGATATCTTTCACTCTCTGGGATAGCTTGTCCTGAGGAGGAGTCAAGGTATTTTCCAGGCTGTTAGTTGCAAGGTTTTCAGGTTGGAATGCAGAGTTTTGTAATTGTGCTGTGTCAGTAGAAGTGGCCATAGAGGAAGAGGCCATGGTTTTGTGCGTGACAGGCTCTTTAACAGTGGGTACCAGTGCTGTCTTGGCCAGTCCGGAGCTATCAGAATCACTTTTGGCTGCTCTGTCCTGATCTTCAGTAAAACCTTGGTCATTAATGGGAGAGGTGGAAATGCATACACTGTTAGAGTTCTCCAGCTGAAAGAGAGGGCGTCCACTTTCCATGCTTGTGGGTGGTATGTCCTTGAGCAGAATTTCTTCAGTTGATTGCGGGGAGGCAAAAGATCTAAGTCCGCCTCCCCATGATTGTGTTATCTGTAGAAAGATGTCTGGGTGCAGCATCCATTCGTGTGCATCCATGATAATTCTGCTTAAGCTGTCCGCCAGTATATTGTCTTTCCCTGGCACAAACTGGGATTGTAGCTGTATATTGAGTTTCAAGGAAAGTTCCCATAGATTCATTGCCAGCCTGCAAAGAGGATAGGAATGGGTGCCTCCTTGCTTGTTTATGTACCACATAACCGTGGTGTTGTCTGTCCTTATTAGCAGATGGCCATGATGCATAAAGGATTTGAAGGCTTCGACTGCATGCATCACTGCCAGCATTTCCTTTTGGTTTATGTGCATGCGTAGCTCTTTTTGTGACCATAGACCTTGAATGCATCTGCCCTCCATGTGCGCTCCCCATCCGTGGTCTGAAGCGTCTGTTGTAATGGTTTGGCTGGCTATTGGTTTGCTGAAAGGCAGACCCCTGTTTGACTGGCTTGCTTGAGCCCACCACAGAAATTCCTTTTGAAGGCATGGAATGAGTGGTATCAAAGTTTCCAGGCTGTGACTGTGCTGAGTCCATAAACTCCTTGGGTACCATTGCAGTTTCCTCATATGTAGTCTTGCTTGCGGAATCAGAAGGATGCAAGAAGCCATGTAACCCAGGGCCTGCAGGATTTTCCTTGCAGTCAGCTGGGTTTGTCTTGTCAGATTTTTGAAGTAATCTGGTAGTTGATTTTGTTTTTCTTCTGTGAGGAAGGCCATTTGGGTGGTTGTATCTAGATCTGCACCCAGAAAGGTTATTCTTTGGGATGGAGCAAGTCTTGATTTGTGCAAGGTGACTGTATATCCCAAGGCCTGAAGTAGGTGGATGGCATAATTCGTGTTTTACCAAAGTTTGTTGGCTGTCCGCTTGTATAAGGAAGTCGTCCAGATATGGGTATATTTGAATCCCCTGAAGTCTGCAGTGTGCAATTACTGATGCCAGGCATTTCGTGAATACTCTGGACGCAGTAGATAAGCCAAAGGGCAATGCTAAGAATTGATAATGCTCTGACCCAGCAAGAAATCTGAGGTGTCTTCTGCAACTTTGTCTGAGAGGGACATGCAGGTATGCCTCCTTGAGGTCTAGAGTTACCAGCCAAGACCCCTTGCCCAGCATGGGAAGGAGCTGCTGTAGAGTCAGCATTTTGAATTTTGGCACAATGAGATAAGTATTCAGTGCGGACAAGTCGAGAATAGGCCTCCATTGTTTTTCTTTTCTTGGAACAAGGAATAGTCTAGAATAAAATCCTTGGCCTTGTTCTGAGAGAGGAACCTTTTCTATAGCTTTCATTTGCATTAAGCTGGAAATTTGTTTCAAAGCCTCTGCCCTTTGATTCGGTGGCAGGTCTGGCATGCCCTTTCTTTTGGTAATGTGTGGAAATGAAACCTGTATCCTTTGTCTATTATTTGTAGTGTCCATTTGTCCCTTGTAATACTGTGCCAATTTTCTGAGAATAAAGAAAGCTTTCCGCCAAAGGTGCTTCTAATTGAGCCCTGGTTGGCGTGTCAAAGTAAAGTCATTGAGCCTGTCCTTGTGCAGCAGTTGAAGGTCATGCATTACCTCTCTGGTTGGGAGGCTGCCATTGACGTCCTCTGTAGGAGCCTCTAGCTTGCCCTCTACCTCTGGCACGCCTGTTCTTGCCTCTCTGAAACCTCTCTGTGTCTGGAAAGGACCAATTCTTGGAAGGCCAATTCCTGCTGAATCTTGGTGGTTGTACTTGGAGAAAATCCTTGACTGTTTGTACGGATTTTGCCTTTTCTTCAAATTTCTTAGGACCTCCTGAGCCGTGGAGCCAAATAACTTTTGCTTTTCCAGAGGAGCATCCAGCAGCTTTGCTTTAACATGGTCTGGCAGAGATTGTTCCTTCAGCCAAGCATGCCTACGTATGACTGCCAGTCATAGCTGACCTACATGAAGCTTCCAATGCATCATAACCACATTGCAAGAAATGGTTGCTAACCTGTTGTGAGTTATGTACCAGATCCTGAAGTGACTTGCGGTCTAGGGGGTGAGGTGAAGACAGCTTTTTATGCAATTCATCTAACAAATACTCTTGGTACTGTATCATATGAAATTGACAATTTAATGCCCTCATAGAAAGAGTAGCAGAAGTATACACTTTTTTACCCCATCTCTCTAAAGCTCTGGACTCCCTTTCAGAGGGGAGAGGATTTTTAGCAGTGGCAGCTGCAACCCCTTTAGGGCCCTGGGAAATAGTTTGTGGATCAGCAGAGTGGGCCTTGTAAAGGTAAAGATGCGAGTCCGGGACCCTGTAGTACCTATCGGGTTTGGCAGGAGCCGGAGGGAGAGAATCAGGGGTTGTGCTAGAGTCAACGTACACATCATCAATGACATTCAAAACAGGAGGAATAGCTAAAGGCCTATGCTGAGGCAAATGTAAAAAGGTCCTTAATCTTTTCCTGGAATCAGAGAATTCCTGGCCCTGCCATTGGAAATGCTCTCTCATGGTGTGTAGTGTCTCCCCAAGGAAAACTCTTCAGGAGGGAGGCCAAGGAATAGATTCCTCTGCATCAGAATCCTCGTAGGCAAAAGCCTCCTCCTGGTGGTCCGAGAGAGTACAGCCATCAGAGGCCTCATCTGAGGAGTGGGGATCAGAGGGCTAAACCCTGGGCCTTTTGTCTGGAGGAGGTTGAGAGCCCCTGTCCGGATGAGGTTGAGAGCCCCTAATTAAGGGGATAAGATCCTCTGCTAAGCTTAGAATCTGTGAACCAGTAGAGGGTCCCTGAGGGATAACCTTGGGAGGCAAAGCTTTTGAGAGTTTAGCAGCTTTAGCCCTGGAGAATGCCTTAATGGACATGGATTCAGGAGGCCTGGCTGCACCACGTGCTGGTGTAGATTTGTCTAAAGGAATGGTGTCGGAAGGTTCCAGGACACCAGTTTCTGTTGGAAATTCAATAACAGACTCAGCCGGGGCCTCCGGGACTGAGGAAGTCGGTTGAGCAGTTTTGGTAATTGGAAGTACCAAGGACTCTGTTTCAGCAGAGACCGAGACACTCGCGGTAGGCCTGGCCGTGGTTTCAGCCGAAACCCGGTCCTTGTCCTTCCGTTTCTTAACTAAATGAGGTCGGAGTCTCCGACGGCATCTTATACGAAAAACTAGCCCCAAAAAATTCCTCTGCAAACTCCGCCCGACGTCTAAGAGTGCGTCGGTTGAAGGAAGCACAGGCTGAACAGGCCGAGACGTCGCGGTCTGGGCCTAGACAGGGTAGGCAGTAAGAGTGGAAATCCTTATGAGGTATTTGTTTCCCACAAGTTAAACAATTATTAACTTTATCTGACATCGGCTGAGGCAAGAAAGAGTCCCCAACGGGGTACTTAGCTTTTTGAAGTCTTCGGTAGCTGAATTACAGGAGCTGGCCGACCGGCACTTGCGAACTGCTTCTCCTTCGGGCACCACGCGGCAAGAAAGACTGAGGAAGATGGCGTCGGCTGATGCTTTTATACCCCAGGCGCTCTGACGTCGGGGAAAGTGCGACATCAGCCGACACCGGACCCAGACTTTGGAATCCGGCCGACCGAAGGGCTGCCTGAGGCAGAACAACCCATATGTGATGACTGCAGATGCATCCTTGAAGGACATCACACAGAGACACAGACACACACAGAGACACACACACAGAGACACAGACACAGAGACACAGACACACAATCCAGAACATACTCAATAGCGGGTGATGGTGGGGTACAGTATCACAAGGCAAACAGTTATAGCACACGTGTCAGCATGCAGGACGTGCATTTCCCAACAGCATGCAGTGCGGGTGTTGACAGACCTTGCCAATGACACTATACATGTCTTTGATGCATGTGTGTTGTTGTTCAGTGATTGGCCTCACCCTGGAATGCACTGTGTACATGGACACAACATTGCTGTGCAAGTATTAAAAGCTCTGCAATGTCCTGTGCACCATCTCTCACAGGTTTAGATACCATGGCTGGATGTGTATCTGTGTGTCACACAGATATCCATTTCTGATTAGAGTGTGTGTGTTTTTAGCAGATAATTGTGGACACAGGTTTAGCACATGCATGCTATGTATACACACAGGATGAGTGGTGCATGTATACCTGATGGAATACCATTGCTCAACATAGCCATTGTACAGTGGTTATGGTGAGTGTAGGACATATTGTGAACATGCCAGTGCCAGACATGACATGGCATGCTACAACACAACTGCAACATTAAACATCACACAGACAGTGGGTGTCATGTGACCTATACACTCAATAGCATTACAAGACATATATGTGTTACTTTGTACAAATGGTGATTGCTATGCATATTGTGTATAGGTGCCTATGTTTGCGCACACACAACACTGAGGTGCATAGCAGGTAATGCTATGTGTAGTACTGTGGTCACTGTAACTGGATGGGGTGTACTACCATGAGCCATCATAATGCAGCATCATGTGGTCACTCAAGACTACTAATGTGTGCCAGACCGGCACATACCATGCTGTACCAGAACTGCAGTACTATGGCTACATTCACCATTTCACAGCCGGTTGTTACATGGGTTTGTAAGGTGCACAATAGGGGGCATTGCCTAGAAGAGTGTCGCACAGCCACATGTGAGGCATCTACCCCTCTGGTATATTATGTGTGCTGTGTGGATGACGTTTGGGATACTGTAGTGTGACCTTACAGCGGGTGTCTGAATACGCCATGTGTAGCATGTTAACGTGTACTGCGTATGACAAAGTTGTGTATGTTGTGTGCATGTGTATCGACTCTGCCTATCCAATGTCCATTACAGTGTTGCCACAATTGTGTGGGATGCTGTGTGTATTGTGTGTGTTTTAGGCAGCTACCCACATTACTGGGATGTGCATAGTCGCACAGCATGCATTATGCGTAGGTGTGTTACGTGTACATGGCCTACACTTCACCTATGAAATGCACATTTAATTAGCAATATTAAAGGTAGAACACACTCACCACCATGGGTCTGCTGCCTTGCTGTAACACCAGAGGGACCTACAAGGATATGAGACACTTTGTCAGTGGCAACAACTGTGGCATTGCTACTGTGTGTTTGCAATCTTACAGTAGTACAACTGTTGACAGTCACAGGCCTACAGATTATATTCCTAATTATTAGTATTGCACAACACTAGGCACCGCATCATCTAACTACAGAGTACACATCTCACATAAGCATGCTCTACCAACAGAGATAACAGTAGTCTACAGCTATGCCATGTTACCTGCATGCTCCATGTCAACTTGCTGGGTGGCCCCGGCCTCCATGATGACACGTTACTTGTTGTGGTTGCTGTTGGCCAGGAGCCACCTGGCTCAGGTGCAGCTCCTCCACTCTGGTGAGGGGGGGATGGATGGCTACCCTCCCCACCTGTGGCAAGCTGTTGTCTGCGGATATCAGACGCACGCTGTCAGACATGTCTTATTAAATTACTGCAGTGATGGCGTACCTGCTCATATATCCGGTTATGCACGCCTATGTCATTTACCCTACGGACAAGATATTGCCACAGTGCAGTCCGCTCATGCTGGTCCTGGCTGATTCTGGAGAACAGCAGGGCATAGTGCTGCACCAGGCTCGCTGTGATCTGTTATTCCTCTGCCGTGCTATAGGCGGGATTACGATGGTGGGACATGACCCTGGAAGACAATGAAACAATATGTGTGAGCAAGTCATGTGGCACACGTAACATTCTAAAGTACAGATATCAATTAACTGTCATATATAGCAACCTATTGGCTGTAAGAAGATGCACACTTTCAATACCACATATCAGTTCTCAACCCACAACTGCCTGATAGTGCCTGGCACACCCTATATATCAAACCATGTTTTGCACAGCAACAAAGTTAAAACAGTATATAAGACTATACAACAGTACGTGGCTCACTGTATGCGACACAATGCACCACCTAGCCACAGCAGGTATACATCATGCTAATGCATCAAGAAATATGTAATCCATTGCAATGATTGTAAAGTCCAGTGACAGTATTACCAGTATACCACACTAGTCGTTGATGGCAGACCCCTGCCTAACTTATATGCACATTCATTAATATAGGTGGCATACTGCTGTACTACATGTTGCTAGATATGCAGTTATATCCTGTAACACACATGACTGAGGCCATGGTACAGGCATACCCACACACACATCAGACACATACCAGACACAAAGGTATGGCAAACCCAGGTGACCTTTACCTGTGTACCTTACAGTACTGTGTGTCAGTAGTTACGAGACCTTATGCCTGAGGTATGTAATCTGTGAGGACTACAGGGAACACACAAAACAGTGGTTCCAATAAATGTGGACGTGCACTATACTGTGCCTGTTTAGGCATACAGCTTCAGGTAGTACTACAGTTCATACAGGAGTTGGATTCACCAGCAGTAACACTCAATAAGCATACATGTACTGCTTTAGCCTACAATGGGACACCCCAGTCGACAACAAGGGACTACATCAGACCGTATGGCATACTGCTTTTTCTGCCTAGCAATTGCATACACATCTTTTTGCTGGGATCACAGCTAGGACACAATACCATGGCAGAAAGTTTCCCACTAAGCTATCATACATATACCGAACTCTGACACATTCACCAACACATTCACCATCACACTCAGTCAACTTCACATAGCAATTATTGCAACAAGTACATGTGGGTGTGTATCACTTCATAGGTAGGTAAGAGGCTATTGGCCATAGGGCCTATAGAAGTCTAGCCATATGCTACCCTGGCCTTTGACACACAGGTAATTACATTTCACGTGGCCCTGTCACGCAAAGATAAAGAGGTGAATGCCTGGGTGTATTCACCATCTCCCATACAATCTTCAGGACTATTTATGATGACTGCTAATTAGGAGCTTTGTTTGCTATGGATAGTTGGTTTGTTCCAGAGTATGGGATGTCTCTGAGATAGGAATCTATCCCTTCAGCATGTGCTGTTTATTGTGGTCAAAAGGTTTGGGTCCCTAGAGCGTGTAGCTCTGTGATCTGTTTACGTGGAGCATGTCCAACAGCTCTGGGTTTGACATAGCTTAGTATGTTAGGCAGAGGTCACCTCTGGGAAGGTGGTATGCGACACAGTCTAGTTGTGGGTTTGTGAGACGGTCTGCATAGGGCATCTGTTTGAGGCTGGTATTACTCTTTGTGAGGTATGTCTGTGTCGTTTCCAGTTGCTGTAGAGGTCGTGTGAGGTACATACCACATGGAGCATTGTACTCTATAATGGGCTTTATGTGTGATGAGTAGAGGGGAACACTGACCTAGATTTCCCTGGATGACACACCTTTTGTGATGACGTGTGCCACAGACAGATGACATGACTAGTGTGGCACTGTGATCATCAGTGAGGAGACTACTGTCCACCTGTGTCCCATGGTCTCATCACACCTTCGGTGTTAAGTAGACTACCACCTATGTGGTAGTTAATGGGTACAGAGATTTGGCAAGAATGGATGCCAATGCAGTGTCAACATTCAGAGTGTGTCCATAGCATTGTCACCAGGCATCTGTTGCAGTAAATATGACCCTGTCTCTCTCTATTATATATATTACACACACACATATATACACACACATACATATAAACATCCATTGGTGTACATATAAAGATACATATAGGCACAGATACAGTCCCCCTTTCATGGTGAGGTTATCAATTATGCAAAGGTTGTGAGGTATACAGTTATGTCATAATATTGCACAGTGTTATGCGGAATGCATTGAAGGTGTTCTCAGCCCATGCAGCTTTAGCAGGCCTCACTGGCTGCAACACTGCAGACCTGACGAATCATACCCACAACGTTTAGCCACCACATGTCATATACCAGCACTGTATGCTGTCTTGTTTGCCACACACTACAACCTACATAGAAATATGCACATAATTTTCAACAACATATATATGTCCACATTTCACAAACAGTTGCACTATATCCGTTGCTCTATGCACATGTACAGATGCTAATATATGACACAGACCGATGTCTCTGTATGTGTGTGCCATACACACACAAGGTACACAATGTTGTAAGTTTGTGTACCTCACGGCTGACCTGTTGGGCCTTGCTGCAACATGAACAGGTGTCACATGTGAGCACACAGTAATATTAGAGGGTGTATATATAGCTGCAAATGCTAGGTTACCATACTAGCCCTGGTACAGCTGTTGCCAATACTAAGCTACACGTTAATATGGCTATCATGCATTTGTTACTCTGTCACATCCATGTTTACATAACCGTATGGGCTACTCCCCCAGACAATGTACACACTACTGTACAGAACACAGATAACCTGGATCAGATGTTTGACATTTAATGCTGAACTACATATGTCACAGTCACATTCCACTGCAAACAGCTACACACCCATTTCTCCATGCCAGTAGTTATGCAGGGCATCTGTGCATTGACATGTACTGCTGCCACATATGGATGATTCAAACTATGTAGAGTACTCTTCATAAACATCTACTACATGCCAGTAGATACATAGCTGTTACATACCTTTCCTTTGTATGTGTTTGTATTTGTGGGTTCAGAGTCTTTTGTAATTGATGTTATTTTGTATATCTTGAATTTATTTTTCAAGATATATTTGTTTTTCAATATACTTTTTTTTCAATATATATATTTTTTTCAATATATTTTTTCAATATATTTTTCAATATATTTTTTCAATATACTTTTTTTTTCAAAATATTATTTTGTTTTCAATATATTCTTTTTTATCGTTTTTTTTTTCAATACATTACTTTTTCTTTCAATATATTTTCTTTGGATCTTTTTTATTTCTGCTGCTGCTGTTGTCTGCCTCTGCATCTCTCTTTCTCTCTCCATACCTGCAATGAAATGATTGCATGTGTGGACAGCAAGTACAGACTGCTTTTATAGGTATCTGCACATGTGCATGTGATGGCCTCTGTACCAATTGGTGGCCACCATTTGGCAATTGCATGCAGCCTGCTGTGTGGTACTTGCAGTACTCACTGTCATAGCAACCCAGTGCTATAAATTGCTAAGTCAGGTAGGCATAGCCCTTTCAGCTTTCCAAAGTGGGGACCGTGCTTGTTTGCTGTGGACACCGTTGTGAAAGTCAGAAGGTTGGTATACTACTTCTAACTGATGCTAGGGGTATAGTCAGTGATTTGAATGTTGTACTCAGACCTGAATGTTGCCACTTCTAGTACACAGTGTAAAATTGTACTCACCCCTACAAATGTTAACACAAGATACATAGGAGTATGTAGTTTCTTTTCTACTTATACAATTAGCTGCCATACATATATAGTTATTGAGATGTTTTCATTTGGCACATGAACGGTTTGGGAACTGCTATACTGTGGAGATTAATGTACTCACTTCTGTACAGTTTGTGCTTTTTCTTTTGTTGACATCATCACAGGATGCTCATGAAAACTGGACAATTCCAGTACTGAGTATGCCTACCTACATCCTTGCTGGACCCTGAACACACAGGTATTTTGTACGTTTGGGTGGGAATTGTCCTGCTATGATACTGTGTGGGGGTTGTAAAGTGCTGCTGTAACATTATTTACTGCTAGAATGGCTGGTTCTGTTATCACAGTCATGTAATGCAATTCCACAACAACTGCTGGTAAAGTTCCACAGAACAGGTTTTGTGTTATGGCATTCCTATCTTTCCTTTACATTCATTCATTCAGATGCATGATATATCTATTTCAGCAACAACCTGCTGTATATCTACTGTGGCTTAGTGGTACTTCATGCAGTCTAGTGTGTCCAAGGTCCGAGACTGATAGTGGTGTTTTATTTTGCTGCTGAGCAGAACAAGGGCCCTGACATACAGAGTGACTAAGGCACTTTTAAGCAATTGTAAGCAGGTTTGTGCGATGCTTAGCAATGCTTAGCTGAGTGCACACGAGCGCACACTCGCAAAAACCTGCTATGTACTGCTTAATAGTGCTTACTCCCGCTAACCTCCGCGTTCATTTCTTTGAAAGAAAAGAAAATGAGGAGATAGGAAAGTGGTGAAAAAGGGGCACAAAGAGGGAAAGACAGTAGGGTAAACAGCTAGGGATGTGCTGGACGGGTGTAGGGAAGGGTCCATAGCTGCCCACTTCTTTAACAGCAACAGCTGTGCATATACTAGAAATTTGGAGTGAAATTTGAAACCTGCCACCCCTGAGTGAGGGGTGAGGACAAGAAAGTATGTTGTACTGTCAATTAAATATCAGTTTATCTGTCCAGCGAACATGTGTGCAAAATGAGCAGCTATGTATGGGGCGTAATTTTTTTGTGGGAGCAGATTGCCCATTTTTATTTATTTTTTTTAGGTGAGAGTGGAATGTGGGGTAGGGGAAGTAGGTATATTTGGGGTAGGTTGGGGAGGTAAACAGACAAGACAAACAAGACACATACAGGGGTGGAATATGACTCATGGGGTGGGTGAACATCATTGACGGTGAAGGATATTTGGAAATCGCAAGCCCATGAGTCCACAGATGGCAACAGTGGAACTGAGATCCCCACCCATGGGCAGTCACCACTGCACCTTCACAGCCCAGAGGGTGGCTGTGCTGGGGGCTGCTTAGGAGGGGCAGGCTCACCCATGAGTCGTGCCACTCTTGCCTCGAGCTGGCGTAGAGGATCAGCGACTGAACGCTGGATCTCCCTATGCACCACAGCCCGGACCATTCGGAGGGTGATAAGTGGCCCTCCTTTGGCCACGCTTGCACGGGGGGGATGAGCCCCATCCCCTGGAGCGCTTCCACCCGAAGGTGGCACAGAGCCAACGGAGGAGTAGGTCCTGGGCTGGGCACCAGACCTGCTGGTGCCAGGTGCCATCGCCAGCTGAGGTGGGACAGGTGGGTCCGCTGGGACCAGCCTTCCCATACGTTCTATGTTTAGGAGGATTTAATGACAATATGGGTTAGTAACAGCTAACAGCATTCCAAATTAGTTGTAACAGCATGCAATAATATTCCCATTAACCCAACACACCAGAGTTCTAACAGTTGAACAGCAAGCATAACCCATGCATATATAGAACAACAGAGGACATTCCAACAGCATGCAGGATTGATTGGTGGCAACAGGCCACCAAGACTGTGGTGTTTGAACAGGGCACATGCAAAGTAAATGCAGATATTTATGAACCAATATGACACATGTCCCAACAAATGTTTTGAGATTATACATACCCATTGAGGTGTGGAATTTCATTGTTTATGCACATACAGTAGGGTATAAAAAGATACCTCCATTAACATCTTATATGTACTTATAGTTTACACTACATTCCTATTGACTACAGGTATATATCCCCTACATGTATTATTACACTAGGCAAAGTCCATTACGTTGTGAAATGGGTTTGGCTAGTTCCTTATATACCTGACCTGTATCTGACATACAAACTGTCCAGGATGCAGATGTTACTGCTACGTATTTATATATTTTATTTATACTTATATATCTACATATCTGGATGTGTTCAGGTGACATTATCAGTTATATTTCAACAGCCCCCTACATTTCTAGCAGCGCACTGACATTTCTGGGAACACATTAACAAGCTACTCGTGTGCCAGAATTCCCTATGCATGCCAGCCATTAACCAACAGTTAAGGACTGTATATATGCTTCACAGATACTGGCACTCCCTTCATCCACTTTATATGGGCCTGCCCAAGTGTGGGTTGACATCGCTCAATACAACAGTACTATTTATATAATGCAAGAGTACCACAACATTTAGAAGTTAGTGACACAGACACACACCAGGAATTATACCTTTATTAATTACATTACACACTTTTCTAGAGGCTCTCTCATTTATCTGATAGTAGGAGGAGTCTTGCATCAAACACAGTGGGAGAAATTCACAATTATCTAGTGCATCAAACACAATGGGAGAAATTCACAATTATCTAGTGGCTGCCACCCCCTCAACATTTTGTGGTACTACTACGGATTACATTAACTCTCATGGACTGCCAGATTTAAAGATTAGCATGAATTACATTTTACATGCTTTGTAAATGTTACTGTAGGAAATTCTTAGCTGTGACTATATCTGCTTGCTTATCCCATTTCTTTTGTATGTACCTGAAATTGCTGCATGTAGTTAATAACCTTTGTATCATCTCATAGGCTAGTTTTTGTTTGTGCCAGGATATACCTGGGTCTTACCTAAATTGCTATTACTGTACAGCATACATTTCTTTTTCAAATTGCTTGTCATCACATTAAAACATAGGCTATTTTGTTTTTGTGCTAGGATATACCTGTGTCTTACCTAGATGTTTTTACTGTACAGAATCTTATAATTTTTGATTTTCATCACACCTAAACTCATTTGTTTTCTTTCTATTCCCTCCTAGCTCTCTACCTTCTTTACCATATTAAGGGACCTGCTTGATCTTTCAAGACCCCTCCCTGCTTTTTTGTTACAACCATCCCAACGTCCAGCCAAGGAAACCTGTTGCCCATGCACATATATTGTGCTCCCAGCTTCCATAAGGACTAAGAAAGTATGTTCCACCTTGGACCTACCTATTAAACTACATTATATATTTATTTAGAACTACCTAGCAACTAGAATATCTAAGCTAGTGAGCAGGGAAACCAGCAGCAAATATTTTCTCCTATACACCCCAATAGCAAGTTGCTTCTTTTCACCCCCTTACCTACATTTATCTGCAACTCCTCTCTCTAGCTGTATTGGTTGGGAGGGTGGCTTAATGGCTAAGGTGTTTGCCTTACAAATACAAGGTGCAGGGTTTGAGTCTCACAAGGGATAATTGGCTAGGCTTAAAATGGATCGCAAGGGCAGTTAGCTTAGTACTAAACTATGACCCTATAAAACTATTACCTTCGTCCACCATAATTTCTGCCCACTAGGTGGTACCAATTTCCTATCTAGAGTTACACCTTGTACTCTGCATTCCCTACTATCTCTTCTTAATACTTTTATAGCTCTTACCCCTTGACGAGCTGGAACTCCTCTTGCTACTAGGACCTATTCCTCTCACCACTATCCAGCTGTACTCTGTTTTCTTCTATTTATTCCACTATCACTTACTACCTCTCTCCTGCATTACTACACTCTACTCTCCCAGTGACACCTCAGGAGTCTGAGGCTCCCTGATTGTCTCTGTAGACTCTCTCTTGCCTGCTTTAACCCGCTCCGTTCACCCTGCGGGCTCACTCCGCTCCCCTACCCTACCCCCAATTCCCACCCACCCCCAGGGGTCATACCTTTATACTTACCAAGCCACTCCCTGCCATTCCTATCAAATCATCTTTCACCACTCTGTACAAACCTACCACTTATACAACCACTCACATACTAATAATCACTCTCCAATACCTCTTTCACACCCATTTAGTCCACACCCTCATTAACTCCAACCTCCTAATTTTCTACTATAATTTATCACCTCCTTCACCATGACCTTTACTTATACACTCATTTACATAAAACTGCCACTCCTCCTTTTACTATCTATCCTCTCTATTCCCTATACTCTCACTTACTACGAAAACCTACAATTCTCATCTTCTCACCAATCCCTTAAACAAACATTAATAATAAATCTTGAAATCCGTAGCCATTCTAACATAACATCCTCCTCATCCTATCTATCACCTAAATACCACAGAGTAGCTCATTTTACATTTACACATTTTAGGAAAGCACAACTTAACTACACTAAACCGCTGAAGCATCCATATAGTCCTCACAAATATCCACTCCTTCATGGGGACATTCATCCCAAACCAGGACCCTATAACAACACCATAACACAACTCACCCCCCCCCCTTTCACTCCCAGTAATTCACTACTTATAGCTCATCTTAATATAAGAAGTGTTAACAATAAAGTAAACCAACTGCACGCTCTACTAGATACTCAACTCTTTTGATATCCTATGCTTAACTGAAACCTGGCTTAAACCAGTTACAAAAGACAATGAAATACTCCCACATGGATATAACATCCTGAGGTTAGACCGAACTACCAAAAAGGGTGGTGGGGTAGCAATACTGCACAAATCTGATTTACAGGTCTCATCCATACAGGTACAACCCCCTCTAGAAACCAATGTGGAAATACTTATTGCCAAACTCTAGCTCAATAATACTAAATCTATTAATATAATATGCTCCTACCTACCCCCAGGCAAAAATATTAGCATCATAGAAAGTATCCTCTGCTGGCTTTCTACATCCTTCCCTCAAGAAACCATAGTACTCGGTGATTTTAATATAGACTGGAACTCCTGTACCACTTTAGAACCCACAACCCATATAAACCTCTATGGCTTCTCTCAGACTATTACCACCCCCACTAGGATCCATAAACCCACAGGAAAAGAAAGTATATTAGACTGGATCTTAATAAACTGCCACTTTCTCTCTTACAAAGTAAGTGTCCTTCCTGATGATATTAGTGACCACTCACTAACCTACCTATGCAGACAAAAATCCTATATTCCAAATCAACCAACCTTTAAAATCACCCGCAACAAAAAAAATTTAATCCAGTCAATTTTCAAACTGAGCTTCAAGCCTGTGACTGGACACCCTTAAGGCACCTGTCAATTGACAAAGCAGTATCCCATTTTAACTCCACATTCCTACAAATTTTAGAATTCCATGCCCCCTCACGCTCCATAAGAACTAGATGCAAAGCAGCCCCCATGGCTCACTAAAGACACCAGACAACAAATCCTACAAAGAAACAAAATCTGGTCCAAACGGAGAAACACCAAAGAACCAATTGATCAGCAACACTTTAGACAACTAAGAAATGCAACCAAAAAAATCAATACTACAGGATAAAAAACATTATTTCTTCAAACTCCAACACAATCACCATAGTCAACCCAAAAGCTTCTGGTCAGGCATAAATAAACTCTTACATCCAGGACTTTCTAAAACACCAACCCCATCTGGTCTCTCCCAGAACTCTCCAAATGAGATTGCTAATACTTTTAACAGCTTTTTTACTGAAACTATACAATCTCTAGCAAACTCCCTACCACCTCTCAACCCTACCCAATCACCCTCCCCCACTACCTTACCACCTACCTTTTACTTAAAACCTATTCCCACAGCCCTCATCTATACTCTGCTTCATAAGCTCAAACCCTGTACCCCCTCAGCCGATCTCCTACCACCTGAATACCTTCAAACTGCTGCTAAAGCTCTTGCCTACCCCATCTCTATTCTTATTAATAGAACCATAACTGAAGGCTCCATTCCTTCACTATGGAAAATCTCTCATACAATCCCACTTCATAAAGGAGGGAACTCAACTGAACTCTCTAACTTCCGGCCCATAGCCCTACTATCACCATTAGCCAAAATTATGGAAAAATGTATCCACCAACAAATTCTTGACCACATTCTCCAATATAACCTCCTAGCTGACTGTCAACATGGTTTTAGACCATTCCACAGTACCACTACTGCTCTCCTATCCTTTACAGACTGTATTAATAAACATCGTAACAATAACATGCTCTCCTCTGCACTATTCATTGATCTCTCAAAAGCTTTTGATACGGTCAACCATCAATTATTACTCAATACACTCACCTCATTCTCACTTGACACACAGGCATTACAGTGGTTCAAGTCCTATATGCACAATAGACAGCAAGCTGTTCTTTGGGATAATAATCTATCCAAGCATCTCCCTGTTACCCTTGGTATCCCACAGGGATCTATCCTGGGACCTCTACTATTCTCCATATTCATTAACGACCTTTCTACTAATCTACCTCTACCTACCTGCATACAATACACAGACGACTCCACTTTGATTTGTAAAGCAACCACCTTACCTGAACTCCAGGACACCACCCAATCAGTATTCAACGATGTTGAAAACTGGTTCCAACAACATCATCTCCTCCTTAATGCCAAAAAAACCAAGCTATTATTATTTACTCCAACTAACAAATCCACCCCACTAGATTTCTCTATTACCTCCATTGATGGTACAATCATAGCTCCTGATCCAACTACAAAACTCTTAGGTGTATTGATTGACCACAACCTCAACTTTGATGCTCATATTAATGCCACCATCAAAACTGTGAACAGAAAACTTGGATCCTTATATAGGATAAAACCTTTTCTTACACCAGAAGCCAGAACTACGATTGCCCAGACCCATCTGATCTCCACCCTCTTCTATGCCTCGCCAGTTTATACGAATCTTTCCAAAAGCAACCTAAACAAACTGTCTACTTTGTATAACAATATTGCCAGGTTTGCTACTGGGTCCTCATTTAGAACACATCACTGTCTAAACCTAAAACTTCTAGGATGGCTGGAACTAAATAACCAGCTAAAATTTCAACAACTCTCCATTACTCATAAAATACTATATCAACCTAGTAAGACTCCTATTCTCAGTAGCCTTATCTCCCCCTACACAAACCTTTCTAACCTTCACTCAGCAAATAAACTACTGGTTACCTCCCTGAAATCCCACAACAAGGCAGGTGATTCTCTTTTCTCTAATTCTGTAGGGAAGGTTTGGAACATACTTCCCAGTAATCTTACATCTCTTTCATCATTACCTCTCTTTAAAAATCAACTAAAAATTCACTTAAAATCACAATGGCTTTGTCCTTGTACTAACCCAGACTAACCCCCCCATCATTACCTTTTCTACATCTCTCCTCCTTACCCACTTTGAAGTATAACAGCAATTCCTCACTCTTCCCCTTCCTAGTATCTTATTCCTAACATGCTATTACTGGGCATGCTCCTTACTACTTATTCATTCCTCTGTGAACTCTTATCTTCCCACCTCATACATAAACCTTTCTATTTCTTCCACTTTGACTATAATTACTTCCACTTGTACTTACCCTCCAGATTTTTTCTCCTACTTCCCTGTCCTTTAAAATTTCACCACCAACCCTGTGTTTTACACCTGACATTACCTTTTTATTGACCTTTCATAACCTTTTTATAGCATTTTTAAAGACACATTCTTACCCTATATACAAACATTGAATGATCTATCCCTTTCTCTTGGTCAAAATACTGCATTCTACCTTATTAACCTACTTCTCACATTCTGTTTATTTTTAGTTTCTATATAACCTAAGCTGATGGAGAAATTTTTATTTACTTTACATATTACATGTATCCTTTTTTGTATTGTGTTTCTTTTGCATTGTCTTGATTTTATCTAGTTTAAAAGCGGAGCTTTTCTCCCCGGGCCACTACTGAAAATGGACATATATCCAGCTGGACTAGCCCGGTCAACAAATGTAAAATAAAATAAAATAAAAAATATTACAGTACATGCAGAAGACTTATTCCAGACGTATTATACCTTT
Source organism: Protopterus annectens (assembly GCF_019279795.1). NCBI lineage: Eukaryota > Metazoa > Chordata > Ceratodontiformes > Protopteridae > Protopterus > Protopterus annectens. The sequence continues at coordinate 681,107,546 of NC_056745.1, read as the reverse complement.
ATTAATGGGTTACAACACTCTTTTTCAGGCTCTCTCACTTATTTTATGAAACAGTAAATGCAGAGAAATTATTCAGGACTTATTATGCCTTTACTATTAGGCTACAACATTTTTTTCAGGCTCTCTCACTTATTTTATATAACAATACATGCAGAATAATTACTAACCTGCCTGGTGGTGCAGCCTTAGCAGCCTATCTGCATAGGCTTGCTGATTTGCAGCACAGACACCTGCAGCTGTGAAGTAAATGAAGGGATATTGAGACATACCTGTACATAATATAGACTACAACAGCAATTCTTACATACTCCATTCCATGGCTACCTACTCAGTAGTGGGGCATTTTCATTCCCAAGGGCCTCCTGTATCCATTGGTTCAGTTGGTCCTGCTTCCGTCTCTTCAGGTCTGCGTAGTGTCTGACCTGCTCACCAGTCCGAGAGACGCCTGTTGCACTGGTGAGATCATGAGCTAGACGGTTCCAGGCTTCCGCTTTGTACTCAGTGCCTTGGAACTGGCCCTGCAGGAGTCTTGCATCATGATGATGGATGAGGAGCCAAACCATCACTTTTGACTCCTCAATGTCCCACCATTGCGCTTGAAAACGAGAGCCCTCTCCAGCACGGGCCATTCTGACTGCAGATGGTAGCTACAACCAGTTATGGCAATTATTCCAGCCTATGGGGCTTAAATATGCCTCATTTCCCACACTTATTTGTGATTGGCCGGTTTTGAAAAATCTTAGCTGAGTGCACACCTGCTTAGCAATGAGTAAACTTTGATTAATATGTATATGTATGTTGACAGTGCATGAACAGCGAAAGCTGCCATGGCTTAGTGGTTCAGTACTGTGATTATGGTGCACAGTATCCTGGGTTCGAGGCCTGTCATTGCTTTTTATTTTACTACTGGCCTGACCGGCTAGAAGGTGTGGCTGTGTTTAGCTGACTTTGCTCAACTTTGCCCAACGTTACTCTATGTTGCCCGATGTTGCGCTAGTTAGCACGGTGCACAGCTTCGCGCAAACCTGTTTTGTTTGCGCTAGTTGGCACGATGTGCAGCTACGCGCAAAGCCATTGCGCTAGTTAAAGCAGTGCTTAGCTATGGGCAATTATTCTTAAATGTGCTTAATACTGGTAAATGTTGCTTAGCAGCGCTTCACATTGCTTAAGATAGGTTACTTATGCATTCATTAGTATGCATGACCGTTTCACCTTCTTATATATATTTAAAATATCGTTCACTACTACATAGGCCATTTCAATGCATTTTAATAAAATTTAAAAGGTAAATGTCAGGAATTATTTTTATGCACAGATTTCCTACAGAAAATGGAAAGGGGAGTGGTGGGACTCGAACAGGGAATGCCTCCTCTTTGTGCGAAGGCTCTACCACTATGCTATTGCTATTTGGCTTAATTTGCATACAAGTGGTTTATTATCCTCTTCGATGAATAAACTGCTAACTGTAGCTAAGCAATGGGCACACCCACACAAATACGGGCAGCTATAATCGGGAATAAAATAAATTGTTTTACATTTTATTTCATTTGTACAGGGGTTTTGAATGTGGGGGAGTGTAGTGTTGGGGGTATACACATTTGAGCGGACTCGCTCATATCTGCTGACATTTGCAGATTTAGGCACTTGCAGGGGTGTGGATATCTGGACTGCTCAGCAGTCTGACACGCCCCATGTACTCCTACTCGTGTTAGCCATGGAGTTGAGTCAGCGCGCCCTCATGAATATGCATGGCGCTCTGACGTCATACTCTTAGGCTGCCATTCCTAAGACTTGGTCTTACACGGAGGATTACTGAATCCCCCCTGTATCTTTAAAGCAGTATTAAATATGTCCCTCAAAACTGATTTTACTAAATCATTAGGATTACTGTCAGTTAATACTGCCACACATTTGAGCTCAATGTTTACTGTTCATAAAAGCCATTTTGACTTGAATTACAGTAACATTTACAAAGTGTACCCGATTTTGTGCCTTTGTCCTCCCATTATTTTTGACACTGTCCAAAATTCTTGAGCAAAGAAGTTAATAGTTAAGAATGTTAGATATAAGTTATCATACAAAAAAAATCCAATTTTAAAAGCAAAGTCGCACAGAATATGTTTACTACGTTAAGCAGCAGATTTAAGTGCATGCTTTAAGAGGGAATTTGACAGCACAATACAGCTAACAAACTTCCTCATAGTTGCACAGTATGCACATAGACTGGTGGAATCAAATGTAGAGCTACAGAACAAAGCTTGTTAGCACTTCAGTCTGAATTCTGTGTTCTAAACTGCCAATACAAACAGTCCATAAACACTGCTGAAGTTAAAAATTCAATACTAAAAAACTAGCTTAAGTGAACTCCTAAATGATACTGCAGTATTCATTTCTCATCATGCCTCTCAACCTGCCAACATTAAAATAGGAAAAAAGGCCCTTGAAAAATAGGAACATCCAGATAAAAATCTTGGCATGTAATCAGCATAACATTTGAATACTGAATAGCAGACAACTTGCTTCCAAGTAGGAATAACTTTTCCTGCTTCCAGTGGGAGTATGGGATACTACTCAGAAAAAGGTTTAAAAACAGAGTGACAGAAAAATATAAAATATAAATTGAAGTGTGTGCAAAATCTGTAGATATCTATGAACTGCATCACAAAATACCACACATCATTTACTTTTGATTCAGAAAAAAGGAGTTATAAGACATGTTTTCTTTCTTTAAATTTTTGCTACTAGTATGTTGGTCATGTATTATACAGCTTCAAAAATCAAACTTAATAAGGAAGATTCAGAAAACTGTCCGAGGGTAAATCAAGCAAAACACTGGGACATACCTCCAAAAATAGGGACATCCTAAATCGGGCCTGAAAAAAGGGACATTTCTCCAAAATAGGGACAGTTTAGAGGTCTGTTTCTCACTCACCTACCCCCACATGTATTCATTTTCAGTCATGCTAACAGAATGCACCTCCATTCTCAGCACATTTGTCTGAAACCAATCTTTTAATGCATTTAATGTGTTCCAGTGTTCTATACTGAAGTTTTCCAGAGGCTTTAACACAGGAACAGGATTTCCTTTGCAGTCTGAAAATACAAAAAAAACTGATGTACAGTCGCAAGTTGTAAAAATGGATCCATTTGTCAAAAATGTGTTCTGCAAAACAACCTTTTAACTAGTCTGTGCTTGAGATTGGGCTGCATCCTATAAATAATCTTGGCCATTATCTTTAGCTTAATATCCATCTACTGGATGTATACATATCAGTATCTGCATACATTTAAATAAACTATCTGTTTTAGGAAACGGATACTTGCACAAAGTATTGCCTAAAATATACTTGCCTTTAACCTGCCTACTGGCCTTTCTATAAGCAAACCAATGCTGCCCTCTAGTGATTCATTTATAGGCATATTTTTCCATAACAAATTTTAACATCCACAGTTTTCCACCTGGTTGTGCTAAGGAACTTTTCTATGTAACATTTAAAATCAGCTTCTAATTCTTGGTTTTCTTGCATATATAACAGTGCTGTGTGTGCTCTAATCTAATCGCATGAACTTGTTCCTTTGTAATGTTATTTTCAACACAGCAAGGACAGAGACTCTTAAAACGTAGTTTGTGACTTCTTTCAATTTTCAAATGTTTCGCCATTCTCCTTAACTTCCACATCCAGAAACGAATGCTTTACTAGTAGCCTTCCATTGTGGATACCAAAGTGTCAAAAATCTTTGTTCCAATATTCCACTGATTCATCAGCAATGGTTATTGGACCCTCAGCTAAGTGTTCATAGCAGAAACAGTGCATGCCCTCCTGTAACCTAAAACAGTCTTCTGAAAACTGACAGAGCTGTTTACATGGACTGGGGTCGGTGTCTGTAGTATTGGTCTGCCAATCTTCAGAAATAAAACCTTTTATTACACTAAAAGAGGCACAGTCTCTCAAAAAGCTTGTAAATGATGCTCATCCTCAAAATAGTTGTTTACTGAACTGAAGTAATTTGATAAATGTATCATAGGTACACAACTTAAAATTCTTAAGAGTCCGGAAAATCATGTGAATCTTTAACACAGATTCTTCCTTGCTAATAAAAGGCTTGGATGCAGTCCAGAAAACACTGAAATGGTCACAGAACTAAAGTTCCTATCTGACACAGCAGATCACAGAAATGACTGAATATGCTTTTCCATACATATGGGAAACCAAGTAACAGTACATTTAGTATGCAGCAAAACTAACTAAAATGTTTAGTTACGCTTGCACATAAATGCTCATCTGCAACGGACTATGTTTTGTAAATGCTGGTACAACTCAAGGTAACTGAAATTAGAAGTTATGTACTCACCATAACTATGCATCTGTGTTGTTCACTTCATTCTTCCTCAATGTATGGGTTTCATATCAGACTTCAGATCCAACCCAGCCACTTTCCTAGATTATTGGATCCAACTCTTGAGCTCCTCCCTTTATCCATAATGTCCCTAACCACTGCATTACGTCAGATCGAGTTTGCTATTACAATACATCAATCTAAAAATACAAATTACAAGAAGACAGAAAACAGTATAGTTACAGAATAGGGACTCAAACAGGAACTATGGTTTCTAGCAAACAAACTTATCAGGTTACTCCCAGCGACATGGATGGAGTAAAAGGGAGGAAAGTTTAGTAACAATGAAAATGGGCAACACAGATACGTAGTTATGGTAAGTATATAACTTTTAAATCTGATGATGTCATTTTCATTCATTCCTCAAAGGAAGTGACAGAGTCCAAAGCTACAATAAGCTAGGGTGGCCCCGCATGGAAGGAAGTTCTGGAGAACCACAGAATCAAATGCAGCCCTGTTTCTGGAGATATTATCCAACTTGTAATGAGCAATAAATGTATGAGCATTAGACCAAGTGGCAGCTGCACAATCAATAGAAGCTCTGGTCCAGAAGGCAGATGATGTAGCCATAGATTTACCAGAGTGCACTTTTGGAGGTTTTGGCAAGGTTACACTTTTTAAGACAGTAAACACAGGAAATACAATCGGTTATCCATTTGGCTAGGGTAACTTTAGATACAAATTTATTAGTGGAAAAGGAAATAAAGAGTTGGTAAGTTTTTCTAAATTACTTCATCCTATGAATATAAAAATGAAGTTGCCTAATCTAAAAGGTGAAGTATGTACTCTCCTTGTCAATGAACTCTGGAAAAAAAACTGTCAAATTGATAACCTGATTGATGTTTCTTTCAGAGGGAAAATTTGAGTAGAAATGAGGAGTCAGTATGCAATTGTTTAATTGAACTGCAGTTCTTACATAAAGGAGTGCTTTATGTGAATGTGCTTTTTCTGATGAAGTCTGAAGACGAAAGCATTGGATAAAGCTTTTGTATGCTAAATCCTGTGTATTCTTGCTGGCTAGCTGACATTGTGGTTCCTTTGGCTTTTCTGGTTCTGGTGTTAGTACCATTTTGTATCATGTGGTGTTTTTGGTTATAGTTTTTCTAGATGCCTGGTTGGTGCAGTGAGAAGCCAATCGTCCAGATAAGGAAAAGTACAGTTTTGTACCTACCATAAATGTAGATGTCCGAACAGGATAGCATCTGCAGTCATAACAAATGGGTTGTCCTGTCGTCAGGCAGCCCTTCGGTCGGCCGGATTCCAAAGTCTGGGTCCGGCTTCGGCTGATGTCGCACTTCACCCGACGTCATCTCTGCTGGTCTTCGGGTATAAAGGCATCAGCTGACGCCATTTTCCTCAGTGTTTCTTGCCCCAGATGCCAGTTGCCCTCTAGGAAAGCTAAATTTTGGATAAATGCCAATGTTTCCAAAATAGTAGAAGGCAAACACAAAAAATAAGCATGTATGTACATATATACAAACAAATACACCATAAGAGACTCCCCCCCACCTAGCTATTAGGAGGGTAAATACCCTAGGAGTACCACAGAGGGGAAGGAGGGTGGGTAATCTTGACTGCAGATGCTATCCTGTTCGGACATCTACATTTATGGTAGGTATAAAACTGTACTATGTCCTTCAAGGATGCATCTGCAGTCATAACAAATGGGTAGAATACCATAGCCAAACTAGGGGAGGAGGAAGAAGAATTATGGTGTAGTTAGGATCCCTTGCAATACAGCAGTGGCAAACCCTGCTCGGGATCTAGAGTATAGAGGTAAATTATAATGCTTGGCAAATGTATGCACGGAGGTCCAAGTAGCCGCCTCAATAATGTCCTTGGTTGCCACTCCTCATAAGAAAGCTGTGGTAGTGGCTGTAGCCCTTGTAGAATGAGGTCTTATGTTCTGTGGAACTGGTTTTCCATGATAGGAGTAACAGAATCTTATGCAATTTCCTATCCATTTGAAGATTGTCTGTTTGGAAATTGCTTTTCCTTCCCTTCCTGTTGCATAGGCTACTAAAAGCTGGTCAGTTTTTCTGTTACTTTTGGTTCTGTCCAGGTAGTAGCGTAACTGTCTATGTACATCCAAGGTATGCAGCAGCCTTTCCCCTGTTCTGTGGATTGGGAAAGAAGGTAGGTAGGTGGATTGCCTGGTTTAAAGACACTCTGGATACCACCTTAGGCATAAATGTAGGATTAGTTCTCATGGACACTCTATCTTGATGGAAGATTAGGAAGGGTTGTACTGCCATTAAGGCCTGTAGTTCGAAACCCTCCTTGCTGAAGTAATTGCCAGTAGGAAAGCAGTTTTCCATGATAGGTGTTGAAGATCTGCTGTTGCTGCTGGTTCAAATGGAGGGAGTGTCAATTTTCTAGCACAAAGTTCAAGTCCCATGCTGGTAATGGTGGTTTCCTAGGAGGTTTTACATTCTTGATCCCTCTGAGGAATTGCCTGAGTAGAGGATGCGAAAAGACAGGTGGATCGAAGCTGTATTCTGCGGAAATAGCTGATGCATGTATCTTGATGGAGGAATAGGACAGGCCCGTATGTAGAAGCTCTGCCAAGTACTCCAGGATGTTAGCAATATCTATGTTCGAGACATCTTTTCCTCTTTCAGTACTCCAAATGACAAACCTTTTCCATTTTCCTGCATAGTTCCTTCTTTTGAAGGTCTGCGGGCTTCAAGGATAATGTCTTTAACCCTTTGGGATAAGTCTGGGTTAGTAGTTATGTGATGTTCCAGGCAGTCAGTTGCAAGGTTTTTAGGTTTGGGTACATGATGTTGTAGTTGTTCTGAGTTAACGTCAAAGGCATCAGGGGTATTGGCCACATTCTCCCCTGAGACATGCTCCTCAGCAAAGGATACCAGTGTTGTCTTGGCCAATTCGACTATCAGAATTATCCTTGGGCGTTCCTCTTTGATTTTCAGTAGTACCTTGTGCATCAAAGGAAGAGGTGGAAATGCATATGCTGTCAGGCCTTTCCAACTGAAGGATAGAGAGTCCACCTTCCATGCTAGTGGGTGGCATGTCCTTGTGCAGAATTTTTTGAGCTGGTGATTGAGTGGGGATGCGAATAGGTCTATTTGTGGCATTCCCCATTTCTTTGTGATGGCCTTGAAGATGTCCGGGTGTAGCATCCATTCGTGAGCATCCGAGGTGGTTCTGCTTAACATGTCTGCTAGGGTGTTTTCTTTTTCCGGCACAAATATTGCCTGTAACTGGATGTTGTTGCTCAGAGCCATATTCCAAAGGTCCAGAGTCATTCTGCATAGGGCGTATGAATGAGTGCCTCCCTGTTTGTTGATGTACCACATGACTGTGGTGTTGTCTGTCCTTATCATTAAATGGCCTTCTTTGAGGAATGGTTTGAATTTCTGGATTGCTAGTTTTACTACCAGCATTTCTTTTTGGTTTATGTGCAGGTGCAGCTGGTCTGGAGTCCACAATCCTTGTATGCACTTGTCCAACATGTGCCCCCAGCCTAGGTCTGAGGCGTCCGTTGTGATGGTTTGGTTTGCTTGAAAGTTGTGGAAGGGCAAGCCTGGGTTTGACTGGCATGCTTGAGCCCACCATAGGAACTCTTGTTTCAGGCATGGGATTAGTGGGATTTCGGTTTCTAAGCTGTGCCTGTGTTGAGACCATAAATTCTTTAGGTACCACTGTAGTTTTCTCATATGCAGTCTGGCATGGGGACCAGGATTATGCATGATGCCATGAAGCCCAAGGCCTGCAGTACCTTTCTTGCTGTTAGTTTGTGCTGCTTTGTTGATGCCAAGAAGTAAAGAGGGAGTTGTGCTTGTTTTTCTGCAGTTAGGAATGCCATTTGTTTTACTGTGTCCAATTCCACCCAAGAATGTTCTTGTCTGGGATGGTATCAGTCTTGACTTTTTTAAATTGACTGTGTATCCCAGGGCTTGTAGTAAGCAAATGACTCTTTGTAAATCTGTTGTCAGCTTGCTTTGTTGTCCGCTTGTAACAGGCAGTCGTCCAGGTATGGATAAATTTGGATTCCCTGTAGCCCGCAATGGCGATTACTGATGCCAGGCATTTTGTGAATACTCTGGGCAGTAGATAAGCCAAAGGGCAATGCTGAGAATTGATAATGCTCTGATCCTGCAAGAAATCTGAGGTATCTTCTGCAATTTGGTGCATTATGGGGACGTGCAGGTATGCCTCCTTGAGATCTAGAGTTACCAGCCAACACTCCTTGCCCAGCATGGGAAGAAGTTGCTGTAGGGTCAGCATTTTGAATTTTGGTACAATGATGTATGTGTTTAAGACGGACAGGTCGAGAATAGGTCTCCAACTTTTCTCTTTTCTTGGTACTAGGAAGAGTCTGGAGTAGAATCCTTTGCCCTGTTGTGTTATTGGTACTCTTTCCACAGCTCTCATCTTTGTTAATTGAGCTATCTGCTTTAGAGCTTCTGTTTTTGATTTGGAGGTAGGTTTGGCATTCCTCTTTTACTGGTAAGGTGTGGAAGTGGAACCTGTAGCCTTGGTCTATGGTTTGCAAAATCCACTTGTCTTTTGTGATATAGTGCCAATTTTTGAAAATAAGGCTAACTTTCCGCCTAAAGGTGCTGCTATTTGCTCCCTGGTAGGCGGTGTCAGAGTCAAGTCACTGTGATTGTCCTGTTGCAGTGGCAGTGGTTGTGTCTGTGCCTCTCTGGTTATTGCCTTGCCACTGGCGTCCTCTATAGGCACCTCCTCTGGATTGATTTCTGCCTCTAGGCGTCTATTCCTGCCTCTGAGATTTTGAGGAGTCTGGAAAGGACCAATTTTGGCAGGCCAGTTCCTGCTAAACCTTGGGGCTGAACCTGTAAGAAATCCTTAACTGTTTGTACAGATTTTGCCTTCTCTTCCATTTTCTTCATTACTTGCTGAGCAGGTGTACCAAATAGACTGGCCTTATCCATAGGAGCATCTAACAGCTTTGCTTTAACATGATCCGGCAAAACCTGTTCCTTCAACCATGCATGCCTTCTTATCACTGTGCCAGTCATGGCTGATCTAAATGAAGCCTCCAGTGCATCATAGCCACATTTTAAAGAATGGTTACTAACCTGCTGAATGTTATTCACCATTTCTAAAACATATTTCTTATCTAAGGAGTCATCAGAGGACAGCTTCTTAGTTAACTGATCAAGCATAAACTCTTGGTATTGGATCATGTGAAACTGACAGTTTAAAGCTCTAGCTGAGAGAGTAGCAGAGGTGTAAACTTTTTCCCCATCTCTAAGGACCTGGATTCCCTTTCAGAAGGGAGAGGGTTTTTGCGGAGGTCGGCTACTGCCTTAGGCCCCTGGGATATAGTCTCAGGATCTGCAAGTGGGGCCTTGTATAGGTGGTGATGAGTGTCTGGCACCCTGTAAAATCTATCTGGTTTGGCAGGGGCTGGAGGTAAAGTATCAGGAGCAGTGCAAACATCATTAAATGCATCATCCACAACAGGCAGAACTGGAGGTATAGCTAAGGGCCTATGTTGTGGTAAGTGCAGAAAGGTCCTAAGCCTTTTTCTTGAATCTGAGAAATCTTGTCCCTGCCATTGGAATTGTTCTCTCATGGCATGTAAGGTTTCCCCAAAGGAAAATTCCTCTGGTGGAGAGGCAGATGGAATAGATTCTTCAGCATCGGAATCTTCATAAGTAGAAAAAGGAGCCTCTGGCTGATCTGTAATGTCTGAGTCATCCTAAGAATCATCAGAGGACACTGGCTCGGGGGGGCTCTGCTCTAGGTCTCTTTTCTGGAGGCTGAGAGGCCCTGTCTGGGTGAGATTGGGATCCCCTAATTAAGGAGATTAAATCCTCTGCCAGAGTAAGCATTTGTGAACTGGAAGTGGGCCTATGTGAGGGGGTCTTAACAGGCACTGATTTAACAGTTTTGGCTGCTTTAGCCCTGGCAAAGGCCTTTATAGACATGGCTGCAGGAGGCCTAGCAGCACCACGTGCTGGGGTAGAGACATCCAAAGGGATGGTGTCTGATAATTCACTAGGAACCACAGTAGTAGGCAAAACTTCAGAGGCCGATTCAACTAAGGTAGCAGGAGCCTCAGTAGTAGTCATGGATTCGCTGAAGATTGACCGTTTTCTCGGTTTCGGCGAAACCGAGACACTCATGACTTGCTTAACCGTGGTTTCGGCGAAACCGCGGACCGCGAGTGTCGGTCTTTTCTTCGTTTTTAACAATTTGGGTAGTCGGAGGATCCGGCGCATAATGTACGCAAAATCTGAGCCGAAAAACTGTTCAGCAAACTCCGACCGGCGCCTAAAGCGTCGTCGGTTGAAGGAAGCACAGGCTAAACAGGCTGCTACGTCTTGGTCTGGGCCTAAACAAGGTAGGCAGTAAGAGTGGAAATCTTTATGAGGTATTTGTTTCCCACAAGTTAAACAGTTATTTACTTTTTTCTGACATCGGCTGAGGCAAGAAAGAGTCCCCAGCGGGTACTTAGCTTTTAGAAGTCTTGAAGTAGTATTCGGTAGTAGTAATCTCTGGATCTGACCGACCGGCCCTTGCGAACAGCTTCTGCTTCGGGCGCCACGCGGCAAGAAAGACTGAGGAAAATGGCGTCGGCTGATGCCTTTATACCCGAAGACCAGCAGAGATGACGTCGGGTGAAGTGCGACATCAGCCGAAGCCGGACCCAGACTTTGGAATCCGGCCGACCGAAGGGCTGCCTGACGACAGGACAACCCATTTGTTATGCCTGCAGATGCATCCTTGAAGGACATCACTGAATCCATGCAGTCTGAGATAAGCTGCTACCACTGCCATGCATTGGGTGAACACTCTTGGCGCTGTGGTGAGAGTGAAGGGCCGAGATCTTAACTAATAAAGACTGCCTCCAGCTGGAAGGGCATGCATCTTCGAGAGCACCTGTTCATTTTTATGTGATAGTATATGTCTTGCAGATCTATGGAGCACATCCAGTCATCCTTGTGTAGGACAGGCAGAATGGACTGAGTAGTGCCCCC